>NW_015164225.1:347372-351096 GCF_001447785.1 Gekko japonicus
CCGCCCGCCCGCCCGGCAGAGACCGCGCCTTCAAGGGTCGCCGGGGCCAGCCCCCCGAGCTCGGAGCCTCACGCCCAGCCCCGAAGCCCGGCTCTCCTCCACGCCGCGCCAAGGAGGCGAAGGAAGACACGCCCGTCCGCTTTTCCGGGGGAGCCCCCCGCGGGCGCCGTTCTCCTGGCGGCCACGATCCAGCACTCTTCGCCGCAGCTCGGCTGCCACCCCGCCCGGCCACCGGCGGCACGGGAGTCCCCGCACGCACGCACGCACGCAGCCTCGCCAGCCAGGTCTCCCCCGGCGGCCCTCCAAACTAGCGGCTGACCCGCTCGACGGCGCCGGCTCCGCGGGCGAACTTCCTCGGCCGGCTCGAGGGCGCCTCCCCGGCGCGCAGCCCCAGCAGCCCTGCCGCCGCTTACCTGTCGGGTCGCCTTCACAGCCGAGAGTCCTGGCGGGGAGGGGCCCCCGAGCCGCGGTCCATCTCCGCCCCGGGCCGTCGCTGGCTCTGTCCGTCAGCAGCGCCGCCGCCACGTGCCCGGCCCCCGCTGGCTCTGGCGCCAGGGGCCGCCTGGCATCGCCTCTCCCCGTCCCCCGGCAAGGGCGCCCGGCTCCTCGGTCCTGCCGTCCGGCACAGGCGGCGCGCAGCCCTTGCAGGACGCTCCGCACGGCGCAGCATCAGGCTTGCCTTTGCTCTTCGCGCGCCCAGCCCGCGCCTCAGCCGCCTTCGGGGGCTGCTGGGCAAGGAGAGGCTGGCCGCGAGGAAGGGCCGCAGCGACCCCTAGAGCCCCCGCCGAGGACTGCAGCGACCCGTGCCGGACGGCCTGACGCGCCGCGCGCTGAGACGCCGCTGCCTGAGTGGCTCCCCCGGTCCGCTGCCCGCGCCCGCTTGCGGAGAGAGCCGCGCGCAAGCGAGGGAAGAGGTCACGTCGGCGCCCTCGGCTTCTTGCAGTTGCCCTCCTTTGGGAGCCCGCAGGCCTTCAACCTCTCCTCACGTGCTGGTTTCCCCTTCCCACCTTTCCCGGTCACGGCCGCGCCTCGCAGCCGGAAATTCGGCATATAAGCTTTCTCTCCGGCATTGAAATGACAAAGCTTCAGGGCGCTTGTATAGGGCGCCGACCGCCACCCAATTGTTAAAAGCACAAAAGTCCTACCAAAAAAAAAAGGGGGGGGGGAGACGACATACACTACCCCTTCTTTCCTAAGCATACAGGGAAGGGGACAATTGTCTTCTCCATAGCTTTGAGGCAAGGATGGGCACGTGGGACGCTTCATGTGTATGATCCAATTAGGGTTATCCTCGGGTTTTATTCAAACCAGGCTCAGCACCAGCATTCATTCTTAACTCCCAGAATATTCTGTTGGGGAAGATTGGTTAAGGCTCTAATTTGGGCTGTTTGCAAGTGTTTTCTGAAATGCAAGCATCCTAATTCCAGCCATTCCCTAGTATGCAAGTGCACAGGCAATGAGCATATGACCACTGCCTTCTACTGAATCAGACCCTTAGTCCATCGAAGTCACTATTGTCTATTCAGACTGGCAGCGGCTCTCCAGGGTCTCATGGAGAGGTCTTTCCCATCGCCTACCACCTGGTCCTTTTAGCTGGAGATGCTAGGGATTGAACCTGGGACCTTCTGCATGCCAAGCAGATGCTCTGCCACGGAGCTATGGAGCTTGGGTGTCCTGCACAGCTGACCACAGGGGAACAGCAATCATGCCAATGTGATGTAGTGGTGGTAGTTAAGAATTTTGGGCTAGAATCTGGGATCCAGGTTAAGATCTTCATTCTGCCATGCAAGCTTGCTGGGTGACTTTTGGCCAGTGATTCTCTCAGCCTAATTCATCTCATGGGATGGTGGTTGTGCAGATAAAATGGAGGAGGGGAGAATGATGTTGGAAGAGTTATCTCCATTAGGGACATACGTGGGGTATAAATATCAAAATAAATCAATGACAACATTTTCTTCAGAGCCAGTTTGGTGCAATGGTTAAGAGCAGTGGACTCTAATCTGAAGAACCGAGTCTGATTCCCCATTCTTCCACATGCAGCCAGCTGGGTGACCTTGGGCCGGTCACAGTTCTCTCAGAACTCTCTCAGGCCCACCTACCTCACAGGGTACCTGTTGTGGGGAGAGGAAGGGAAGACGATTGTAAGCCACTCTGAGACTCCAGGGTATAAATCCAACTCTTCTCCTCCTCCTCTTCCTCCTCCTTCTTCATGTGACTGCCAGTTCACTTGCAGCCCAAGGACTGCCAGCATAGTTCACTTGCAGAGAAAATATGTGGTGTGAACTATGTAAATGATAGCATTCTAGTTGTCTCAGGCCTATCAATCTATTCCAAGAATCTACACATTAAAAATGAGCCCCAGGAGATTTTAACATTTTATTTCTTGGTCTACAGAGATCATACAGCTTCAAAGACAATAATAATTCAAAGACAATAATAATAATTTAATGGCTATTGACCAAGGAAGCTAAATCAAATGCATTTTAATATTAATCAAATAAGAGAAAAAATCATAATAATTTCCAATAGCATGTTACTTTTCCGTCACTGAAAAATGAATAGCAAACAGAATGCGTTAAATATGATTTTTATTACTCTGTGTTCTACACCAGATTATTTGTCTGATGAAGCTCACACAATTAACATTTCGTTGATATGATGAATATAAACAAGATTGTTTCTGGATTCTTTCACAGATAGTGAGATCCCTGTCCCACAGACATCAATACCGTTCCTGACATCACAAAATGTTTTAGGTATACAATGGAATATGCTGAGTCTGGGTAATTGTCCTTACAACCATTGTAAAGACAAGGAGAAAAAACTCATAGTGGAGATCAACATTGCCAGCAGTACCTTGCGGGACTTGTTCAACATGACTGTCTGCCGACCGTTCAGCAGTAGACAGACGGTCACTTAGGAGTAACCAGTGCTTCTCCAATTAATTCAAAGTAGCTCTCCACTCCTCCTCCAGTGCTGCTGTAACCACTCTCTTACCCTTCCTTTGAAGCTACTGCAGCAGCTTTTCTCCTCTTTCTCTTTCATGCAAAGGAGAAGGAGGCATACATAAGCACGCACCTTTGCTCGGGAATAAGAACATAAGAGACGCCAATGTTGGATCAGGCCAAAGGCCCATCTAATACAACACTCTGTGTCACACAGTGGCCAAAAATACCAGGTGCCATCAGGAGGTCCACCAGTGGGGCCAGGACATTAGAAGCCCTCCCACTGTTGACCCCCCCAAGAAGACTGAGCATCACTTGCCCCAGAGCCCCTATCTATACCTTGTGGCTAATAGCCACTGATGGACCTCTGCTCCATATCTATATATCTAATTCCGAAGTCGCCCCCTGGTGTGCGGATACAACCGCTTGCTCTGGGCATGCGCAGGGAACTCGCTCACTGAGCCACGGGAACAGCGCGAGGGAAGCCACCACATCACTAACCATCCCCGCTGCTGCTCCAACTGCCACAGCAACAACAACCGTCCCTGCATGGAGAATGGACTTACCCATGGAATTGTGGCTGCCGTGCGAGGAAGCTCCGGGTACTTCAGGGACCTCGCCTCAACACTGCCCCCCCCCCTCCATTTCTTTTGTCTGTTTGGAATTTATGGCGAGGACGCCAAGCGCAGCTCTAAGCCCAGCTGCACTTCGCCCGTTTCATCTTTCTGCTGGTGAAGGGCTGCCAGCCAGCCCTGGTCTCCTCCCGCGAAGGCTCTGCT
>NW_015164225.1:354519-362336 GCF_001447785.1 Gekko japonicus
GGAAGATATCAGGCAGGGCTTGCGATGGCATGGTCAAGCAAAGCTAATATTGAGGTTTCTCCCCTTCTGGATTGTAAACAGTTAGCCCAGGCCTTTCTTGTTAAATGTCCAGGGAGAACATTAGTTTTAATTAATGTATATATGCCACCTGTTGCGGGTAAAGCGGCGCTGGTACAGCAATGGGAAAGTCTCCATGAATTATTAGAAGCTCTAGAAAAGAAGGAACCATCCAAGGAAGTAGTCCTGGTTGGTGACTTTAATGCAAGAATAGGGCAGAATGGTCTGGTATTAGCGGACAAAATAGGCATTGATCCAGAGTTTCTATCGCCTGATTGTTTTTTTAATTCAAGACTCTCTAAAGATCAACACATTAATGATGCGGGAATTCAGCTGGCCCATCTTGCTCTGAGGTTTAATTTAATCATTTTAAATGGTCTACCTCCTTTTGATTCACCTGGCGAGTATACCTATGCCTCTGCACGAGGTTGCAGTGTGATAGATTACATGCTGTTATCTCCGACACTCCAGGACGAGGTGAGCAGTTTTTCAATTTTAGGACGTCCCGAGAGTGATCATTTCCCTTTGGCTTTGGTTCTCAACTTTATTTCCACCTCTAGGGAACAGGACCTCCAGGGTTTGAGGGCAGGGGAAGGGTGCAAAAGTTTACCCAGGTGTAGATGGTCGGATAGAGTGGCCCAAAAAATCAGTGGTGTTTTGACCCTACAGAGACTGAATGAGCTTATAGCTCAGTCTAAGGCTATGAATGGGACTCCAGACCTGATTCAGGCTTATGAAGGAGTCATCAAACAGCTTGTAGATGTGATGATATTAGGCCAGGACCAGGCAAAAAATGGAAAGAGGCAGCAGAAAGCCACTTGGTTTGATAGGGAGTGCCTTGAAGCGAAGGCCCATGTACGATCTTTGTATCAGATTTATAGGAGTTCTTGTTGTGAGTATTTCCCAACAGTATATTTTGAAGCCAAAGCATCCTTAAGTAAATTGTTCAGAGAGAAAAAAAAAGCCGCCCTCCAGAAAAACTGGGAGCCTCTTCTCCAAGCCACAATTAGCAATGATGCTAGGAAATTTTGGGCGGTGATTTCCGAGGCTCTAGGCAGGAACAGAACTACGAATTCCCCAATTACCGCCAAGGCCTGGTACGAACATTTCCTGAAGATCTTTTCGGTAGATGGAAGGAGTGAAATTGAGGATCTCGAAATCAGTCTAGGGGATTGTCCCGAGTGGCCGCCGGTGCAGGATGTGGAGATTGCCACGCTAATTGCTCAAATTAAGGCTGGGAAGGCGCCGGGACCAGATGCAATTCCCCCGGAGGCCATTAAAGTGATTCCGGAATGGTGGGCGTCCTTCTTAGCAGTTCTATTTACTGCTATAGACAGGACAGGAATAATACCTGAAGCATGGACCAATGCTATTATCGTTCCAATTTTTAAAAAAGGTGACTGTAGATCACCTAGTAATTATAGGCCCATTAGCCTGATTTCCATACTAGGGAAACTCTATGCAAGCCACTTGGCGTCTAAACTTAAGGCCTGGATGGCTGAACAAAAAATCCTAGGTATAGAACAAGCAGGATTTTGTCAGGGGAAGTCAACTCTGGATCACTGTATTGTGCTAAGTCACTTAGTGAATAAATACAAAAAAGGGAAAGGGTCCAAGTTGTATGCTGCCTTCCTGGATCTGAAGAGTGCTTTTGATACTGTCTCAAGGGAGCTTCTATGGAAGAAGTTAAGGCTGTTGGGAATTGAAATGAGATTGCTCCTGTTGATTAAGAAATTATATACAGATACCACTTGCCAAGTAAGAGGCTCTAGGGATGGTGATTTAACCCCGAAAATTTCCATCAAAATAGGGGTTAAGCAGGGCTGTGTATTGGCTCCCCTCCTTTTTAATCTTTTCTTAAATGATTTGGCCACGGGGTTAGAGAGGATTGATGGTCACAGCCCAATTATGAGCTCGCGACCGGTGCCCCTGCTATTGTTTGCAGACGATGCTGTAGTTCTTTCTAGGTCTGAAGTAGGGATAAAGAGACTGTTGGCACATTTTATAGAATATTGTGAGCTGAACGGATTATCTGTGAATTTTGACAAAACTAAAATAATGGTGTTCGGAGATTCCTGGAAACCCATCAACTGGCGTGTTAAGGGTAACACCATTGAACAGGTGAAGTGTTTTAAATATTTGGGAATTAACTTTCATCATAGTGCAAGGTGGGTAGCCCACAGATCAGAAGTAATTAAATCTGCGAACAGCTGTGTGCTAGCAATAACCCGTTTCTTTTTTACCAAGGGTAACCAGTATGTTCCTGCGGCCCTAAAAGTGTTTCAGCACAAAATTGGAGCGAAGCTTCTTTATGGGGTGCCCATTTGGATCACAGCTTTTAACAAAATGGTAGAACAACTCCAATCCAATTTTGTGAGGAAAATATTAGGGTTGCCCCTGTGTGTTTCCTACGCCGCTATTTGTTTGGAAGTCAATATGATACGCTTGGAAACAAGGGCTTGGATAATTACCTTCAGATTTTGGCTACGTTTGCACTTTAGGAACTGTCCCAATAGCCTTATTACATATCTGTTGGAAGAGTCTCATTGCTCTGAGTGGTTTGCTGCTATAGAAAGGAAAATCGTCTCAATAGGGTTATGCGTGAATGATATGATGTCCTTATCTGAAGCACACATCTTTGCCCTGCTCAAACAGAGATTAATTGATATTGAGATGCAAGAGCTTAGAGCCTTGGCTTCTGGTAGATGCTCCCCTTTAAGATGGGCACGTTTTCCGATCAACACCCCTGCACAATACTTATTGGATTTGACTTCTCCACAGTTGCGTAGAGCATTTATGCTGGCCCGCTTTAACGTGCTCCCCTCTGCGGTTTTAGCAGGAAGATTTAAGAAAATCCCCTACTCTGTTAGGTTTTGTGATTGTGATTCAGAGGAGATTGAAACAATCGAACACGTATTCCTCCACTGTAGTTTGTATGATGACATTCGGGCAGTCTATCTAGAAGCCATACTTAAGAAAGATGTCAAACAATCAGATGACAGAATGTTGTACCGTTTATTGGCTTCACAAAATACAGTGGTTATTGAAGCGGTGGCTAATTTCTGTAACTGCCTTATAATGAGGAAGTTATGTGTTTAATCAATGAACTGAAGGGTGACTGTTTATGACTCTGATCCATGCCAATAAAGGTTTTGAATTGAATTGAATACTGAATTCCAGTCAATCACAGTCCAACAATGCCCCTTCCTCTCCCTCTCCCTCTCCCTCTCTCAAGCAGCCAGAACTCTGCAACAACTCTAATCGCTTTCACACACTACCAAACACAGTCCTCCCACCAAATATCCTCAGCTGAATCCCCTCAGCTGAAAGCAAGTAAAAAAACACTCACCCCTCTAGCAGCTCTGTCTTCTGCTCCTGCTCAGAGCTCAGCTGGGAATGGAAAACAACAGCACCAGCACCATTTCCCATCCACTTCTCACCCTTTTCTACACATGTGTGTGCACCCTCCCCCCACTGTGGACAGAAAAGGTGTGAGTTACTGACTCTTCCCTCCTAAGCTGTTTGTCTCTTCTAGGGAAAACATACCACTGAATATTTTTACCCAGCAGGGCAAGCTACAATGTGGGGAGTAACTTCAGGAAGAGGAAAGATTTTTCCATCGGAGCACCAAAGACCTGCATAACATCACTAACTTTTGTACAAGCTGTCATTTTGTGACTGGCACCACCCACAGAGCTGCCATTTTGTGACTGGTAACTCCCAATGCTCTGGGGGGAAACAAAATAGCTCTCAAAGTCATATAGGTCTGCCCTCTGCTGATACAGATTGTTCAGAGGTGGTTCCAAGGTTTGGAAGGGGCAGTCTGGGCACAATTACTCCAGTATTCCCAGCATTAGGCATATCGCCTCCTGTCATTTGTGTGCATGCATGTGCACGTGCACACACATGTACACACACTCCATTCCTGCTGGAAAAGGCAGAGACTCAAGGGCCTTGAGTGGTCAAACCCTGTTGCCCCTTGGTGCTGCTGCATGGCTGTGGTTCCCACCAGGGTTCAACTGCTGGCCTTCTGAGGCCCCAGGGCCATGGCAGCTGCCCAGCAATACTGAGCCTGGAGAGGACTTAAGGAGTGCCTAGTCAGCACACGTGCTTCTGCAGGCTTTCCTTTATTACAGTTCAAGTAGAGACCCTGAAGAGCAGACCCTGGTGTTCTCCTTGTCTCTTAAATGGGCGGTGAAATACTTCGTACACCAGCCTAATTTCCAAATTGTCAGAGTTCACAAGAGCTGCTTCTGGAAGGAGTTTTATTAGCTACTTAAATAATTTAAGCATTTTGAACTCATCTTCATCAGTCCTTTCATAGATCCAAGGAGAAAGGAGCCTTATGATAGGGCAAAAACTGTAAAAAATGTTTCGACTGTTATTTTATTGAAAGGTTGCGCTGTGCACCAGCATTTAGAAGACCCATCAATTTCAAAACTGGTTCATTTTTAAAGGCCATTTGTTTAAGGCTACTTCTCATTTTACATCTTGCATTGTACAAAATGGGTCCATGCTGACAGCTTTTCTTATCCAAGCGAATATGTCACCCTCCAGATCAGCAAGATCAACAATTGCCGGTACACATACATTCTCGATTGTGGCCCCCAATGTATGGAATGGTTTGGCTGATGAGGTTGGGTAGGCTCCCACTCAGCTGGCATTCTGTAAACTATGCAAAGCTGAATTATTCAGGAGGGCATTTTTACAAAGCTAATAACAGAATGGTTCAGGAAGGGAAGGCGACTGTAGACTATAGCATTTTATATGGTATGTATTATCTGTTTGCTGTATGCATTAGCTTTCACTTCAATAGATTTTACCATTTTCTGCATTAGAACAACGTTTGAGCCCAGTGGCACCTTTAAGACCAACAAAGTTTAAGTCTGGGTATAAACTCTGTTGGTCTTAAAGGTGCCACTGGAACTCAAACTTTGTTCTATTTTTGCTTCATATCAACACAGCTATCCATATATATCTATTTTCTGCATTGGGTAACTGAGTCCCAGAAAAAATCATATGACTCTTCAAAGTCGCTCAAGATTGCTGGTCAGGTATGAAATTTAACTCAAATTTCTGTGGTCTCTTAGCAAACACTCATAAGATCGTATGTGACATTTGGTTTGTTCTTAATAGCCAATATTTCTTGGTTCTGTACCTACAAACAATACAATTTGTCTTGAATCCCCCTTTCATACATCAAGGTGCAGTAGAATGGATAGGATTAAAAACCACTCTTGTACTATCCTTTTACTTGGTTGTGTGTACAAGAGGGTACTAAGAATGATTTAAATTGTCTCAGGAGTAGCTGAGCATAGAAGGCAAAAAAAAAAAACCCTTGGTGACTTGCCACAATGTTCCTGTGTGTTCTTTTGACTCCCACACAGGGTTGCCAACTGCAGCTTGGGGAAACTGGGGCAGTGTCTGAGGAGGGTGGAATTTGGAGAGGGGACAGAGCTCAGCAGGGGTATGAGGCGCATACAGTTACTCCCCAAAGCTGCCATTACATCCAGGGAAACCAATCTCAGTAGTCTGGAAATCAGTTGCAGGAGAATGCCAGCTCCACCCACCTCCTTGAGCTCAATCCCATCCTCCTCCTTTCTTGGAACCCTTCTGACGCCCTGGGCCTTCCTCTCTTTCCACCCGGTGTTATCTTCAGCCTACTGTGGGGGGGGGGGGCTGTGGCTCAGTGGCAGAGCATTTGCTTGGCATGCAGAAGGTCCCAGGATGAATCACAGGCATCTCCAGTGAAAAGGATAAGATTCTTGGTGATGTGAAAGACCTTTGCCAGAGACTCTCGAGACCCACTTCCAGTCCAAGTAGACAATACTGATCTAGATGGACTAAAGGTCTGATTCAGTAGAAGGCAGCTTCATCATATGTCATGTGTTACTGGTAGCTACTTCTAGCAATATGAAAACCATCTACCGTATCTGTCTTGTTGTTTTTGTCGTTTAGTCACACAGTCGAGTCTGACTCTTCACAACCCCGTGGGCCACATCTCACCATTATTAGTTGACACTCCCACCCCCCCCCACACTTCTCTCTTCCCCTTTTTATGCTCTCTCTTTGGAACTACCACTTTCTTCCTTTGAAAGCAATCCATGATTTCTTCTTCTTCAATTGATTACCTTCAACTGATTACCATCACTGAAATCTGGCTCCCTCTTTCCAGCTCCGCTTCTATTGCTTCTGTCTCCGTTGAAGGCAATTCCTTCTCAAAAATATCTTGCCCCAATGGCTACAGTGGTGGTGTTGGCCTTTCCTTCTCAAACTCTGCCAGTTCTAGCCCCAACACACTGACCCATGGCAGGGCTGATTCACACATTACAGAGAAATCTCCTTCACATAATCAAGCTGTTGGTCTCCCTTGTCTCCTTCTTTCCTGCATTCCACTAAGCAACTGTTTTCCTCAGTCTCAAAAACAAAATCGCCAACTACATCCCCACCATCTAACTACTGTCCAGTTTCCCTTCTGCCGTTTGCCATTTTCTATCACCATCTTGACTGTTTCACTTCCAATGGTTCTTCACCTCCTACAATCTGGTTTCTGCCTCTCCTCTCAGGAGAAACTGCCTTCTTCACTTTTAAAAGAAAAAAGGAGCCCAGCCCTGGGAAACTATTAAATAACTGGCAAGGCCACCCTTTAAGCCTTCTGGGAAACTACTAAATAACTGGCAAGGCCACCCCTTAAGCCTTCTGGAGCAGAGAAAATACTGGAGGAAATTCTCAGGGTCAAAGGTCAAGTGCCCCCCCCCAACTTCCACCTGCAAGAGCTGCAAAGGAGGTCATTTAAGGTACATTGAAGTCATTCAGTTTCAGAGCAGCATTCACAGTGCGGGATGCAGCAGGAGGGGAAAGGTACAAATGAAGATATGTGGTTGCAATCAAATTGCCCCTTAAACGGCATCACAATAAATCCTGCCCTTTCCGATTACCAGGGACAGGCAAACCTTCGAACCCATTAAGGGATGCTCCTTCTGCTGATGAATTATCAAGAGTGCACCAAGCTATTTGCTGAGCTCTACTGTATTACACTAATTATAAATTAATATATTGCTCATTACATTCTGAAGCTACATAGTCAACTAATGTGTTGCACCAAGGAGTCTATTTTAAAGCATCCTCTGGTGTTTTGATGATCTAGAGGTTTCATTTATTCACAGACTGGTTTAAAGGCCACCAAAGTGTCGTTTCCTCCCCAAAAATAATCTCAGCTGCTAGAGACTGCATTACTACTTCACTCCGCTGCTAGAAAGTGCATTACGACTGTGACTCTAAAGGCAAGATTCCAATACCGCAGACTATATCCTTTCCCTAGCTTTTGTAAAGCACAGCAGCTGAGATTTAAAAAAAAATGAGGGGGATTGTGTGTGCTGAACACAGCAAATAGAGGAGATAATGCTTGTTATCCCATGGGTGGGCTGACCTCCATTTTAAATAGCCTCTTTTAACTAGAATTCTGATTCTCCAGCAATGTGAGTTTCATTTACAAAGCAAAAGTGCATACACAAGATCTCTCAACAATTAGGGAAAAGCCTATCAGTTTTATGTGACCCTGAGAATGCAGTTTGGCTTAATGTAAGTAGGACCCTTTTGGATCAGCTTAAGGTCCACCATATATAGCAATTTTTGCAAGAATTCAGTATTTAGTAGTCTCAGAAATTGATTAGTAGTTCGCCAGTGGACCACAACCCGCTTTCCTACCCACTTCTGCTAAATTCTATTTAAAAGGTGTTTCCTTTTGCCCCTTTTCCAAC
>NW_015164225.1:362351-394226 GCF_001447785.1 Gekko japonicus
TCCTGCTATTAACAAGACTATATTTGCTTGTGTGCAAATATATACAATTATTCTCTTCCTGACCCAAGTTGCAAAATTTTAGATACCTGGTCAGGGAGCAAAGAAATTAGTTCCATGTCTGATCTGTTACAGTCATACAGTGCTTAGTTGCTTGGGGAAAAAATCTGAACAGCAGACAGTACTTTGGATAGACACAAGAATTTGTTCCACAGCTACCTACCTGAAAATAGCATCATATATGAAGGAGCAATACATACATCCAGCTTGTCAGAATAATGAAATCTGGAAGTCCAAAATAGGCTCAGAATGATGCTGCCCTGCTAGAGGATTAGAGATGCGTCTGTCTGTCTGTCTGTCTGTCTGTCTGTCTGTCTGTCTGTAAACATACACACACACTAGTTTTTAATGCAAAACTAAGACAAAACAACCCCCCATCTACTACGGGTCTCAACAATAAGGTGGTTGTCATTTCCTCAAGGTAGCAAACTTGTTGTTAGTCTGTCAGAGGATTCAAACACAGCTTTTTTCCTTCAGGTAGAATCTCCAATGCAAAAAAATCACAATCAAACCCCATCTGACCCAATACTTCCCCTACAATTGCAAGAGCAGGGCAGACAGTGGTTATACACATTCACAAGTATGTACTGAATACCTATAAAGAGCAATATAACTACAACTCCCCATCTCCATCACTAGCAGACATATTTCTGTTACAAATAAGTTGCAATGTACAATCTCTCCCCACTGGGAAAAACATTGTTTTTCCTTTTTGATAATAGCATCCTCTCTCTTCTCTCATCTCTCATTCTGACACATGAGCAAAGTAAATTTAGCCTCCACACTAGAGATAGGTACAAACCGGATCACAAACTAAAGTTCATCAAAAATTTTGGCTGGTTCATAATTCAAGAAGTGCAGTTTATGGGATGAACATTTCACAAACTTTTGAGCTGTTCATGGCAGTTCATGGTGGTTTGTGAATGGATACATTTCCAGATAGACTGTCTCTGCTCAATTAAAATGTTTACAGAACTTCAAAGCAACAGGGGGTGCAGTTCTCCAGCCTTGGAAACACCAATACAAGCACTCCAAAGTTTAACAGGCACTGCTGGCTACCAATAACAGAGTTCCCATTCTGCTCTATGGGATCAGAATGCTGTATATACCAACAGCTCAGCTCTGTACCCCCTTCTTTGTTGGCTGTTGCCAGTTAGCCAGAGAGGCAGGGAACTTGTTGAAAGCAGAGCACATTCATTTATTCCTGACTGTGAATGTGAACACCTCTCTCCTACTGAGGTTTGGATGTTAGGTGGCCTCAGGGCTCTGAGACATCCCATCTCTCTATTTACACTGAGCAGAGTGGATTAACTACTGGGTACATCAGATGAGGACCCACATTTATACCTTCCTGGTTGTGAACTCATCTCCCCTGCTGGGGTTTGGTTGTTAGGTGGACTCAGGGCCCTGAGCCATTTTGTCTCTCTTCTCACACCAAGCAGAAGGGCTTAGCTACTGGGTGCCTTGGCTGAGGATCCACATTTATACCCTCCTGATTGTGAACTCCTCTGTGCCATGAGAGTGAAAGTGGGTGCAAAGGGTGCTCGTCATGTTGGGGGGGAGTCCTCCACCTCGCATATACTACAGGCCCCGTCCCTGGGCATGAAACCCATCCTGCCAGCCCACCGAAGCCTGGCCCTAGTAGGGAATCAGCAGGGGTCTCAGAGACCCCTTCCCCTGATCTGTTTCTGGGGCTCTCCTCAGAGGCAAGAAAGTTGCTAGCACTGCCCAGAGACCAGCAGTTGTTGACACTCTTTGGAGAAGAGGACTCTAACAGCAGTAATTCGCGGGGGTGGGAGGGCTTCTATTTATTATTTATTTATTTATTTATTTTATTCAATTTATACCCCGCCCTCCCTGCAATGCGGGCTTCTGGAGTTCCGGCCCTGCTGGTGGACTTCCTGATGGCACCTGGGTGTTGGCCACTCGTGACACAGAGTGGATGGGTCATTGGCCTGATCCAATATGGCTTCTCTTATGGCTTGATCCAATATGGCTTCTCCCCCCCCCCATGATGAGAAAGGGACATTGTGTTACCCACCACATGGGGGGCTCTTGGCACCGTGAAATGCTGGACACTATTTGAATGCAAGATTTGATCAGTCAAGAGTTCTTGCAACAATTGTTGATTCTGAAAACTACCTTTGAAGATTTATTAGCACAACATTTCTCCAGTTGGCAACTTCAGCACAGAAGTGCACAGAAAGGACCCAGGATTGGGGCCAGAGGTTACTGTTGAGAGCCAGAGTGGTGGAGTGGTTAGAATGTTGGATTAGGAACTGGTAAAACCTGGAGTGTGGTGTGCAGTTCTGGAGGCCTCACTTCAAAAAGGATGTGGACAGAATGGAGAGCATGCAGAGGAGAGCGGGTACAGAGGATTATAAGGGGCCAGTGGAGACCAAACCCTATGAGGAAAGGCTGAGGGACCTGGGAATGTTTAGTCTGTGTTGGGATTCTTAATTCAAGGTCGATGGTTGTATTGCAAACACAGAGCCACACTTAGTAAAAGAAAAATATCTTTACTATAAAAACAAAATAAAACATGGGTATGGTACTTTGGATAAAAGAAATAAAATAAAAGGTTACATACTTGCAGTTACTCTCAGTAATATATGCTAACAGCTACATCTTTCTGTCTTGGCTTCTAGAAGAGAAGTACCTTTTTGGTTCACACAAAGGGCCATAAACCTTGTGAATACATTAATGCCAGATCAAAGCATTTCCACAAACAAGTTGTTAGTTGACCAATACAAAGGTTACAGGCACTTCATTAGGATAAACAACTCCCACAAACTTTCCCGCCATTGAATACATTATGTAACGTAACATCCTGTTTCCTAACAAACAACATTTAACTCTGTATTGGCTGAAGTGTAAGCAACTTGCAATTCCATCAGTCTGGAGGAGGTTTGAGGGGGGACATGATTGCTCTCTTTAAGTATTTGAAGGGCTGTCAGAGGAGGGCAGGGAGCTGTTCCTGTTGGCAGCAGAGGATAGCCCTCGCAATAATGGATTTAAATTAAGGACGGGAAGGTACCGGCTGGATCTTAGGAAAAACGTTTTAACAGTAAGTGTTGTGCAACAGTGGAATCGGCTGCCTAGGGAGGTGGTGAGCTCCCTCTCACTGGCAGTCTTGAAGCAGCGGCTGGACAAACCCTTGTCAGGGATGCTCTAGGCTGATCCTGCATTGAGCAGGGGGTTGGACTGGATGGCCTCTATGGTCCCTTCCAACTCTGTGATTCTATGAGTCTATGGTTGATATATTGGTTCGAAGATGTGCTTTGATCATGTATGCAGTTGTTTGCATGTTTTATTATAGGTTTTCCAGTCTTTGTTTTGAGAGAAGAAGAAGCCATTAAGCTTTTTACCATGTAGACATAAAATGTAATCTGTTCACTCAGACAGTATTTTTCTTACTTTTTCTCCCAATGTAACTCCCTCCCGTTTCTAGTAAAGATACATTTCTTTTAAGTTCAAACGGCACACAGTGCGGACTCTGTTTATTTATTCTGTCCATTTATACAACCAACAGGGACCCCAGAAACATAATCTGCTGCTGACTTTGGAGAGATTGTAGAGGCGCAGGTGGCAGGGTGACGTTTCCTGACTGTTTGGCGTGTGTAGCTTACAGGGGGTCTGTTCTATACACTTTTGTACCTGTGCTTGACATTTTTCCTGAGGGCATCTTCTTTGGGGACCATAACTCAGACCCCATAAATCCAATCTGCACATAACTTAAGAGGTCATGTAGAGGAACTTTAGGTGGAGGTTCCTTGCAGGTTTGGTGCCTCTAGCTTGCACAGGATCCATTCTATACACTCCTGAACCTCTTGAACCTGTACCTGTTGTTTCCCGAGAAAACACCTTCCTGGGGACACCTTCTTTGGGGGGGCATAACTCAGATCCTGTAAATAAAATCCTTACCACACTTAGAGAGCCAGTAGAGGAGAATCATCTGGAGAACTCCTGTGAGTTTTATGTTTCTAGCATGCCAGGGGAGGGGGAGAGCTTCTACCACAACACAAACCTCATGACCAGAACCAGTTTGTTTGGCATGAAAAAGCTCATGACAGTTCATCGTTTGCGAACCGGCATCCCTACTCTGTACTCTTGTCTGGGACCCCATTCCATGTTGGTTCCTCATCCATCAAGATGAATAACATGCATGACATTTATAACTATCTGCATACCCAGTGCCTTGCTTTCTGTGCCAGACTGTGCTACCGAGGGGGCAGTTCCCACACCGCCAAGTATATGCTACAGCACTGAAGGGTCGTCCACTGGCTTATTATACTGGAACACCCCAGAGTTCTCACCTTTAGCTGTTCTGTATGTTCAAAATTCCTTCCACAATCTAGTATCAGCATAATTTGGAACCTGAGCTTTCATTAATTAAAAAATGAGTAGACCCACTTGATTGTGGAAGTATATTTGAAAACCTGCATGTGATGGAAAGATTCTGGACATTTAGGGAATGGAGAGTGCCTACATAATCCAATCTGATATTTTATTTATTTATGTATTGTCACTTTCACCTGTGGCCTCAGGACTGGCCACAGGACTGTAGCCCAGTCCCTTGGGGATCCTCCATGGCCTATGGGTTTGCTAGTCAACTTCTGGAACTTCTTCCCTCCACATTCTCCCTTCACACCTCTGTACCTTCTGCTTCCTCATGGTCATGAACCCTGGCCAAACTACTTGCCTAAAAAGGGGTAGCCTTGGCCCAAAACCCTCTCGTCCACCAGCCTCCATGGCTGCTGTTGGGCTTAAAGGCCTGCCCACCAGCTTCCACCCGTCTCCCAGGGTCCACTCTAGCACCACCTTTCCTCCTAGGGTCCCCAGGCTTTCCTGCAGGGACATCGCTGCCTGGCTGTGCTCCTGGGCCAGTTCCACCCCCAGCTGTCTAGAGGATGAAATGTAGGAAAGGGGACTGTTGTAAACTGCTTTGGATCCCCATTGGGAAGAAAGGCAGGGTATAATTGAAGAAAATAATGTGTTTAAAAAATCACTGTCAAATGTCACTACACAAAGTTGAAAATATTATCACTAAAGAGCAGGTCATAATGTTTGCTTCTAAAAAGAGGAGGGCAACTAAATCTTCTCCCACATGGATGTTTTCCTCTGCCTTGGCTTCCTTAAGTAAAGGTAAAGGTTCCCTTGCTCAAAAGCCAGTCGAATCCGACTCTAGGGTTGCAGTGCTCATCTCCATTTCAAAGCCAAAGAGCCAGCGCTGTCCGAAGACGTTTCCGTGGTCATGTGGCCGGCATGACTAAACACCAAGACGCACGGAACGCTGTTACCTTCCCACCGAAGTGGTACCTATTTATCTACTTGCAATTTCTTGCTTTCGAACGGCTAGGTTGGCAGGAGCTGGAACTAGAGATGGGAGCTCACTCCATCATGAGGCACCCGGGTCTCGAACTGCTGAACAACTGACCTTCCACAGCCTGCAGTTCAGCGTCTTAACCACTTGAGCCACCGCAGCTCCCTTGGCTTCCTTACAGCAATGTTATTTTCGGGAGTATCATCCACATAATGTTGTCTTCTATTTCTCCTGCTTCTGTGTTTTTCCTGCTTGGCTGCAATCTTTATCAAATCTAGTTTGATATGATGTTTTTTGGAAAGATTGCAGTCAAAGTGCTTTTAACACCATGAAAATGAAATGGTGCACATGTTTACAAGTTCCACATCAGCATTATTGTTCTTATCTCAGTAATCATGGCCATCATTTTCCCACATACACTTGAGGGCTTTGGGGGGGGGGGGCAGCTTTGCTTAAAAACGTGGAAATTTGCTAGGTCACTGTATTATTCTAACTCTATATTATCTATTGCCATGATTTACTACTTCACCACTTTCTTTGTTTGTTTCTTTTTTTAAGAAAGTAGGTCTTTGGACACAACCTTTTTCATTGCAAAGTCATAAGGAGAAAAGTTCAAGCTGCACACATCCTATTCTATCTCCACAGCAAAAATGGTTTTTACATATGTTATGATGATACAGTGATCTAGCAATTCCCTTTTTTAAAAAAAGTTCTCAAGTGGAATGGGGAATAGTAGCCTTGGGAGGGGAGGGCTGAGTCAAGGAAAGTACGGGAAAATCTGCTGTGTGGATTCTTCATGGCTGTTGTAGATTTTCTAGTAAAACAGCTATAATCCTGGGGAATTTCCAGGTCCCACCTGGAAACTGGCAATCCTACAATACATGGCTGCCTTTCTCACCCTATCTTAACACCCACAGATGGGAAAACAGTTGGGGTGTGTGTGAACTTGAAATGGTCAAATGACCATTCCAGTGTAGTGGTTTATGGTGTAGTGGTTAAGTATGCAGACTCTAATCTGGGAGAACCGAGTTTGATTCCCCACTCCTCCACTTGCACCTGCTGGATGACCTTGGGCAGGCCATAGTTCTGTCAAAGCTGTTCTTGAAAGAGCAGTTCTCTCAGAGCTCTGTCAGCACCACCTACTTCACAGGGTGTCTGTTGTGGGGAGGGGAAGGGAAAGGAGATTGTAAGCCACTCTGAGACTCCTTTAGGTAGTGAAGGGTGGGGTATAAATCCAATGTCCTCCTCCTCCTCCTCCTCCTCCTCTTCTTTTTCCTCTTCTTCTTCTTCTTCTTCTTCTTCTTCTTCTTCTTCTTCTTCTTCTTCTTCTTCTTCTTCTTCTTCTAATATTCTCTTCTTCTGCATCCAGAGCAGAAGGGCAAAACGTGACTCTTAAAATAACTCCTTCAGGTCTTTTGGCAAATTACAACATTTTAATCTGAAATATGCCATTTCTGCAGAATGTTAATGTGGTATGAAAAGTGAACTAGGGATTTTTTAAAAAAATAAAAGGGCGCAAATCTGAGCAAGTCTACTAAGACATAAGTACCATATTATTCAATGTGGCTTACCAATGAAAGTGTCCTTAGGATGGCAGCCAAATTCACCTACCTCACCCCCTCCCCAGGGTGTCTGTTGTGGGGAGGGAAGGGAGATTGTAAGCTGCTCTGAGTCTCCTTTGGGTAGTAAAGGGCAGGGTATAAATCCAATCTCCTCCTCCACCTTCTCTTCTACCAGTCAACAGAAACGTTCACTTCATTTTTAGATGAAAGAAACATAAACAATGAATCATCACTTGGGAGAAGAGCCCCAGCCTATCCTGACACCAGTCCTCTGCCCTACAGCTAGGATGGTCCTAATGCCACTGGCCCCATTTACTGCTCCAAAAGTGAGGGAAGAAAGGAGAGATCCAGCAGCCTAGGATTCATTATACATTCATAGACACTTTTAAAAATATTAGTTTTCCCATAGTCTTTGGATATGGTAAAATAATCATTGACTGTCAGACTGATGATCTTTATTTTTTTTTGTTGGTTTTACAGTCATTTGTGACACATTGTTTGGATTCTTTATGTCTTCTTGTTGTAAGTTATGGAAACCTGTTTGTTTGTTTGGCTGGCTGGCAAATAAACTGAGCCACCTAACGGGAAAGAAGAATTCCTCCACAGCCTGCCACAAGGCAGCTTGACTCCTGATTCCCCACAATGAACCTTTCCTCCCAGTTAGATTTGTTCTAATTCCAGTTCTGTCCCATTCATACCCCTAATGTTGTCCTTCTCCCACCAATTTCCTTTGCAGTGGCACTGGCCTTTTTATAACACACTTGAAAAGCCAAGTTGCCTGCCAATAAATAACGACTTCCACAGCTGATCCCAGCCCTATAACACTTGTCTGGCTCCTGGCTTTGATGCCAAGTCTGCCTCATTCCAGTCCCACCAGACGCCTTCTGTGTCAATCACATTTATAGATCATGACCCACCAGCTCCTGGGGAAGCTAGCTAATTATCTACTACCAACAGAGGCCAGCCCAGTTCGCAGGCTGGTACTTACCTTCCACCCAGCAGGCTTTTACAACTGCCTTCCCTCCAACCCTGCAGGAGGCAGGTCTTGAGAAAGGTTGTCTGTGACTGATCGATTATTTCACACAACCTCAATGGCTGTGTGTGGGCTGAGAAGAAGCTATTAACCGAGCAACCTGGAGCACAAAAGCAGTAAAGTTCTGCAGAAGTTGGCTTTAAATATTATGATGAGTTGGCTGGCTAATTACGATGAGTGGGCTTGGCATAAAACATGACAGGACAAATAGGAGCCAGAGCCTATGACAAAAAGATTCCACAGGAATAGCTGTGACAAAAGTATGTCAGTCTACTACAGTGGGTTGAAATTGTGTTCTGGTGGTCCTCTGATGGTTCTGTTGCTATTCAGAGCTTAGAGAGGGTGACTTGGAGGGGGAGGGGGGATGGATGCCTCATGTATGAAGAAACAGCAAGTTTGAGTTTGGAATTGAGAGAGAGAGAGCCTGAATTGGCTGAAGCATCTTGGAGTACAGAATTTCTCACTCTTTGCTGTGGGATAGCAGAATTGCTGCCCTGGAAGAGTGCTTTTTGCCTCTGTTCTACTCTTTGTGTCTATGGCTGATTTCGCACTAGAGCTGCCTCGATGTTGCACCGTTGGTCAATTTCACACCCGAAGCCGCGGGGCTGCATTTGACCCGCGGCTTCGCACGATTTCCTCTGCAGTTTCGTGATCCTCAAAAAACAGGATCACGAAACTGGGGGGGAAATCGGATGAAGCCGCAAGTCAAAATGCAGCCCCGCAGCTTCGGGTGTGAAATTGACCAATAGTGTCTGGGCAAACGGCGGCGCAACATCAAGGCAGCTCTAGTGCGAAATCAGCCCTTATATGTCTAAATATACTGAGGATCTGTTCCCTGGGGCACTTAAAGAAGCAGTGGTCCATCCTCTCTTGAAAAAGCCATCTCTAGACCCGGCTGAATTGGCAAACTTCCAGCCGGTTTCCAATTTGCCGTATTTGGGCAAAATAATAGAGAGGTCCGTGGCAATTCAGCTACAGAGCTTTTTGGATGATGCTTCCATTTTAGATCTCTTTCAGTCTGGTTTTCGCCTGGGCCACAGGACCGAGACGGCACTGGTCACCCTCACAGATGACCTCTGGAAGCATCTGGATTGGGGCGGATCAGCAGTGCTGTTGTTGTTGGACCTGTCAGCAGCATTCGACACAGTCGACCACCAGTTACTGATCCACCACCTTGCCGACATAGGAGTTCAGGGGTCTGCCTTGCAGTAGCTCACCTCCTTTCTCCAAGGTCAGGGACAGAGGGTGGCACTAGGGGACCAACTGTCCCGAAGGCACCCACCGAATTGTGGAGTGCTCCAAGGGGCAGTGCTTTCCCTGATGCTATTCAACATCTATATGCACCCCATTGCCCCAATTGCCCAGAGGCATGGGCTGGGATATCACCAATATGCAGATGACACCCAGCTCTATCTTTTGTTGGGCGGCCAGTCAGACTTCAGACCAGAAGATCTGGACCAGGCATTACAAGCCATGGCTGGTTGGCTTAGACTGAGCCAATTGAAATTAAATCCGACAAAGACGGAGGTTCTGTGCCTGAGCTGGGGCTATCTGAGGGGAAGGATCCCACTCCCAACTTTCAATGGGGCGCTGCTGGTGCCAGCACCAGAGGTTAGGAGTTTGGGAGTGCTCTTGGATGCCTCCTTAACCATGGAGGCCCAGGTAGCAGCCACTGCCAGGTCAGCCTTTTACCATCTTCACATGATCAGGCATCCTTTCCTCGACTGCAACAACTTGGCAACAATGATCCATGCGATGGTCATCTCGTGATTGGATTACTGTAACGCTCTCTATATGGGGCTGCCCTTGTCACAAATCCAGAAGCTGCAGCTAGTGCAAAATGCTGCAGCCAGGCTTCTGATGGGTCTCCCTTTGCGGGAGCACATCCAGCCTATGCTGAAGGCATTGCACTGGCTGCTGATAGTGTACCGAATCCACTTCAGGGTGCTGGTTCTTACCTTTAAAGCCCTTTGTGATCAGGGACCAATATACCTGAGGGACCGCCTTTCCTCATATGTTCCCCAGAGAGCACTGCAGTCAGGGTCCCAAAACTGATTGGCTCTCCCGGGTCCCAAAAACACCAGACTGGCTATAACCAGGGCCAGGGCCTTTTCATTGGTGGCTCCATACTGGTCGAATGAGCTCCCAGAAGAGACCAGAGCTCTGCGGGACCTTTTACAGTTCCGCAGGACCTGCAAGACAGAGCTCTTCCACCAAGCTTTCAGTTAAGGAGCCGCCGCCAACAATCACCAACAACAACTGGAAGAACTAGAGCCCTGAAGATGTAATACCTGGTCTTGCCATCTACAGTCTGTGCTTGCTGTGTATGTATGGAAAGACCAATGAGCTGACCAACATGACAGATCACCGGCTATGTTAACATGACTGTCACCATCATTTTAAGCAGTACTGACTCTAGATCCTGCTAGCACTTTATATCATAATATTATAATTTTGTATGGTTTTAGAAGGTTTTATGATTGTATAACTGTTATTTATGTGTTTTATTTTCATGTAAGCTACCCTGAGCCTGCTTCAGTGGGGAGGGCGGGGTATAAATTTGAATACACACACACAGCAAATATTAAAACAACACCATAAGACTTCAGTGCTCTTTCCTCTAAACCCAGACAGTGCTACTCCTGGAACACCTTGCCATTCAGAGTGGAAGAGTACACATAAGTATTCTTCTGATAAACTGGAACCATAGGAAAAGGAGGCTCCAGTGAAGAGAGAGACTTCTGCCCCAATGCTGCCTGAAAGCCTTTAATTCCAAGAAGCCTACAATAATTAGGCTGTACTTTTTGTAGAAACAATAACAAAATATTACATTGGCATCCATAGAGGATCACATGGCTAGAGGGGTCCAGATGCTTCCATAAAGAAGATTATTCAAGTACTTAATTTCCATAGAGATGTGACTCTAACAGACAAATGAAGCATTTCTTTTAGGGAATATCTACACTACCAAATTAAACCAGTCTCAGATATATTTAACTGCCATGGGCAGAGTGCCCCTTTAACTTAGTGCAAAAGTTCCTACTAAGTTACTGCCCTGGAGGACTACTAGTAGTCAATAGCAAGGCCAGGCAAGTGCCCCCCTGTGGCGTTCACAGTGTACCAGGGTCTCCTCAGCTCAGATTTAAGTTGTGGATGTACGTTCTGTGGATGGAAGCTCACTACAGACCAGTGCTGTGGTCACACTGGAGGCTCGGTGTGATCTGGGGGCGCCTCTATTTGAAACAGTTTAAATTGTTGTGGGAAGGGGTGACCAGACAGCACACCCTGAAGCAGCCTCACTGCACACTCGCCCTATGGTTGACCATTCAGATTATTGCTGCAGGGCAACCATGGAGTGGGTGGTCAGGTGGCTTCTTTTTTAAAAAATTGCCTTTTGCATATGCACATAACCCCTTATTCAAAGCACCACTCCATTTTGAAAGCTGGAGGAGGCTGCCTCCCCCTCTGAAAAACTCATTTTTTCAATTAACCCCATTCCCCACCCTGTGTGCTGCAAAGCTGTAGGCAGAAGAACTGGCATGAAAAAAGACAAAAGAGGCTTCTCAGCCTGCCCCACTTCTTGTCTCAGATGACAGCTGTAAGCTTGCTGGTGTGCACAAAGATGTGACTATGCACACATTGCTAACTGACTTTAAAAAAAAAAAAAGGAGTGAAAATGGAACAGAGCGATCAGACTTCCCAAATGGGTTGAGCTTGCATCAGGGGAGTTCAGACATCGGGAATGTGGGGTGAAAGCACTGATATCCATAAACACTGGACTTTCCCTAGTGCCTGATTACTCCACTTCCAAAGTGGGACAGAATGGGGTGCTGACGACCAGGGCATGGAACAAGGACAGCAACAGGGTGTTGCTGTCTGATCATGCTGTTTAAATCTGCAAAGGTACTGCAATGATATCGGCACAAACTGCTTGTGTGACCACAGCCTAAGTCTGAGCTGATCAGACCTGCAGCATCTCCAGTACCACACTAGCCACTTGGCTCAGCTTGCTCTAAGGCTATTTTCATATCCCAGTCCACTCATGTTAACTGCCAATGAAACAAACAAAGGGAGATAGCCTGCATGACCCAAAACAGAGAACTTCAGCAAATGATTTCCTCTCTCCTGATAAAACTGACCATTCCAGGGTTCTCTGGGGAAGTTATCTGTCCCTTAATGGAGCACAGCAACAACAGGCTGCTTTAAAAAAAAAATCTGAACAAATGAAATGGTTATTTTTACAAATGGGAGAGAAACTATGCTGACTTTTTGCCTCTATGGATTTTGGCATGTGTATTGGAGGCTTAGGGCTGAGTTAACACACTGCATGGGAGATTCATGCTCAGATTCCCCACCAAAATTGTGTTCATTCAGCTGTCCCACATTTCAGACTTAGTAGTCCAAAGAAAATCAATAACGATGCCTCTTTATGTACCTCCTCTCCACGCTCACACACAGACCCACATCAGCCTTTGCATTCACACATAGGTGAAACAAAGACTCTCAATTGTTACCAATTCACAGCAGTACAATTTGTTTTGGGTAAAGTTAATGCCCTGGGCAAAAATTTAGGGGGGAGAAACCCTAATTTGTGTGGTCTTGTTATAGGCAGAAAATCCAATTAGTCTAACACAGTGGGATCCTCAGTGCATCTTGGATACAGGAAAGGAGGCTGTGCTGAGCTCTTTTTAAACAGGTGCCTCTTGGTTTTTCATGCTGTCACTGCAGGGAGCTGCATGGGCAGCAGTTGTCTGGATCTGTTTCTGAGTGTTTTCAGATGAGTGCTTTGCCATGGGTTCACTGCAGGAAGTCTAAATGAAATGCCACCGACCCGGCAAGCTTTGTAGTCCTCTGGGGTAGTTTTGGCATTCAACCCCAGCTTAGTTACCACTGAAGATTCAACTGCAACATTTCAGACCAGCAGTTAAAAGGACTGCTCCTGAATTAGGAGCAGCTTTTGTTCCCTTTCCAAACACAAAGAGTTGGCTAGAACGTCACTAAGAAATGTATCCATCCACTGTGCTCTTTTATACTAAGACTGACATTTCTAGTATGAAGTGAGAGAAAGGGAAACCAGGGAAAAGAAAAAGTAACAATATTATGTAGAGGAAAAAGAAGCAGCATTGGGTACAGGAACAAATCAGCTGCAACCTCTGTCTGGTAGAAAGGCGGAAATAGGAAATAGGCATGCATATGTACGGGGGGGGATGGTTCTCAGAGTATATGAAGACTTCAGAATCCTCTATTTGCGACATGAAATAAAAAAAACAGCGTCTGAGAAGGGAGGGAGGGAGGGAATTATCCTGGCAGGATATTTCACTTTTCCTTCATGGGTTAAGGGCATCTTATGGTCCCCCCCAAATAATCTCTCTCTCTCTTTCTCACACACACACACAGACACACAGACACACAGACACACACATATGCATGCACACAAACACACACACAGAGAGAGAGAGTGGTGTAGACATGGACAGTTACAAACATTTTAAGGAATCTAGGAGAAGCATATCCTGGTTACCTGAGTTATTTCATTATGCAGATCTGTATGCATACTAGACAGGCAGGGGAAAGACTGTGCTGGCAAGGCAAATGGGCAGAAAGGAGAATCTATGCTTCCCACTCCCCAAAGTAAAAAAGCTGCATCAGTCAGTCAATATGTCCTGCGGTGGGCGGGGGGGAGATTTGCTTGTATCCACTGAGAGACAGGCAGAGCAGATACAGGGGGGAAGTGATGGAACAAAGGCTACAACTTTCTCACCTGCACACACAATAGGTAGGGGGAGCACTTTTCTACTAACTGGCAGGAAGAGATGCAGGGATGGTAGAAACAGAACCAGGCACCCAGGCTTTTCTCCCCTTCTAATGTGGAACCTATGTGCGCTGCAGACATACTGGGATTAGTATTTGTTTGATCAATTTGACTTGATGCATTTAGAATTATATTCTCAATAAAGTTTCTGAGGCAGCTAGAAGCAGAAGCTAGAGTTTTGTTCCACAGCTGTCAAAAACCACTATGAAGGAGACTGAGGGAAGCAGCAGCCCCTCTCAACACCAGTGGGAGTTCTCCCCCCAAAAAACCTATGAGGCAGGAGGAGGCTGCAGGATGCCACAGGAGGCCCTGCTGCAGCTTCTAGAACCCCACAGTGAGACCACCCCAATCTAGCTACTCCTGGGGCTTAGCTCACCCTGCCCACCCCAAAGTAGACATGGGTGGGTGGAAGCAGCAGATGGCTGTCGACAGCAAGGGTGGAGACCAGCTGCGATCAGGGATGGCCCATCAGCAAGAAGGGTTTGACAGCAAGTGAAGAAGAATATGGGGAAACACAACAGAAAAGAATATGGGGAAGGACAACAGAAAAGGACAACAGCAGAGCAAGAGACAACAGAAATGGAGTAGGACAAATAGAAGACAAGATGGAAGCAGGGCAGCTGAGAGCCAGCCTGGGCCCCTGGACAAAAATTCCATCTGCGTTCCCCATATGACCCTGTTCCAAAACAAATATCATTTTTAAAAAACCAAATCATTTGGCTTCCTGATACTATGAATAAAAAAAATGTTCACTATGTAATAATGAGTGAAGAAAATGGGGACAGGATTATGAAAGAACAGATTTTACTTCTGATTATTTGCACTGCTATTTGCAACAGGATACAGTGCAAAAAGGGGTGAGCAAGCAGAATCAGAAAGATTCCCCAGCCAGAACACCAAGCCAGAGTTCTGAAGTGCACTATCAATTAAATACAGATGAGACCGAAATTACATGGGAATAAGCCCCTTTCAATGACATCACTCTTTCTCAAGAAGTACTCAACTGAAAAAAAACACTTTAAAATTTCCCTACTCCCCCCCCCAAACAAAAAAGAAGAAGCTCATGACAACATAAAGATGCTTAAGGAGGAAGGAAAACTGGGGAAATGTGAAAAAGTCAGTTATAGCCTTCATGGACAGGAGGCACATTAGCCAAGTTCCCCAGATTTTCCCTGAGATTGTCCCACAGTAGCCATTTCCTCCTCTCATCACAGGAGCCTTTACATTTTTTCAGTTGGCACTAGAATATCATTATATTGATACAATGTTGTAACAAATACATGTGCCAGGTTCCCTGAATTCCCGGCTTTTATTTGTTTGTTTGTTTTTTAAGTAAGTTTCTAGTCTCTCCCATTGAAGATATAAAGGAAAGGCATATCTCAGCCATGGGCGAGCTATCTTTTTAAAATGAAGGTTGGGAATTCAGAGAACCTAACATACGTGGGACCTGGAACTTGGTCCCCTCCCCATTGTCCCCCTTGCAGCAGCCCGGAGGAGAAGTGAAAGCAGGCAATGAGAGGAGCAGAGGGACCAAGAGAGAGGCTGGAAGACAATAGCATAGGAAGAAGAAGGAGAGAGATGAGACAGGGGAGGAAAGAAGCAGGCCTGGATGGGGCTGGAGGAGGAGAAGACCCAGGTGGGAGGCCACAGAAGCCACCTCCCACTGGCCAGACGTATGTGGCAAAGGCATAGACACCATTCATCTTTGAGATCCCCCATAGGTCAGCTGTTGAGATGTATCACACAACCTGTCCGTACCTCAATCAGAGAATAAAGGGCATATGTGTCGTTCTGCCTCTTGAGAACTCTCACATCCATCCACCCACCAAACCCAACGAGAGGCAAGAGATCAGTAATGGAATCATAATGGGATCATCTCTTTTTTTGAGGGGAAACTGCTGATTTGGGAGCTGAGGTCCCTCAACATTTGTAAAATCATGGTAAAGCACTAAGTAGAGGCACCTTTTCCTAAACACAAACTCTCATCCATCTGCTATTAACCCTGACCAGGGCAAAAGCAAGGCAGCCTCTCCCATGTACCCATAAGAAAGTAAAGGGCTGGGCACATTTTAAAGACAACTGAAGCATGGAGTCAAGAGAGCCAAACTGTGCCCCACATCTTACTAGTGTTTGAAGTTCATTTTCTCCTAGGCAGACTCTGGGCAGGAGAAAAACATAGAAAAAAACAGGACCTCAGTCAAAAAAAGAGGCTTGTTTTGGCTCTCCTTACCTGTGTTATCTTGTAAAAACAATAGACTCACTGCCTGGGAAAGGAGACAAAAGCTCACATTTCATGCCTGCAGGTGAGAATTTAAGCTTCCTATAGAATGGAGACACATGCTCTTATTCTCTTGAAATTTGCGATGAGCAGTGTACTTCATGAAAATTTCATGCCAGCTGTGCATGGAAAGATGTCACACCCAGAAATGTGTTTCCCATTGTCTAGCTTAACTTCTGATAATAAAGAATTAAACTTAACAATGTAAAAGATATATAACCTCATTTAGAAAGTGGTTATGGCTCAGTAAGGAGCTGCGGTGGCTCAAGTGGTTAAGACGCTAAACTGCAGGCTGTGGAAGGTCGGTAGTTCAGCAGTTCGAGACCCGGGCGCCGCATGACGGAGTGAGCTCCCGTCTCTAGTTCCAGCTCCTGCCAACCTAGCAGTTCGAAAGCAAGAAATTGCAAGTAGATAAATAGGTACCGCTTCGGTGGGAAGGTAACAGCGTTCCGTGCGCCTTGGTGTTTAGTCATGCCGGCCACATGACCACGGAAATGTCTCTGGACAGCGCTGGCTCTTCGGCTTGGAAACGGAGATGAGCACCGCAACCCTAGAGTCGGACTCAACTGGCTTTCGAGCAAGGGAACCTTTACCTTTACCTTTATGGCTCAGTGGTAGAGCAGAAGATCCCAGGATCTTCAATCCACAGCATCTCTCAATTTAAGAAAGAATCAGGTAGTAGTTTGATATGAAAGACCTCTACCCAAGACCCTGGACAGCTGCTGCCAGTCTGAGTAGACAATGCTGACCTCGATAGACCTATGGACTGAGGCAGCTTCATGTAGATCCATTTTTTGTACACTCCTCCTAATGTGATCCATGGCATGGTATTTATTCCTGTAGCACCATCAAGGAGTCAGGCACTTTATGGTGTGTGTGAAACCAGGTCTCTCTCTCAAGAAGATTATAATCTAAAATGTGAGCGAAAAGGAAGACAACAAAGAGATGGAAGTGAGGACAAGAATATGCATTCTCTGCCAATTTCAGTTTAGGGGGGGGACACTTGGGCACTACAACATTTATGCTGCTGTCACCAGTGTTCCCTCTAAGCTGTGCATATGGGCAGCAGGTCATTAACACAGGAAGCCCCACTCAGCAGCAACCTGGAGCCATGCAGGTCCTTGCACTGCCCATTGCCCATATTCTGCTCAGGATGTGAACTGCTCCGCTCAGTGGGGGGGGGGGGAATAGAAAGAACATTGGCTGTCAGCCTCCTCTTCGAGAGCATAATAATTTTATCTTGTGCAAAGTAGCTGGCCTGTTAGAAATTTAAAGCTGAATCCCTTTGTTTATTTATTTTTAAATTAATAATTCTTTATATCCTGCTTTCTTCCCCAAAGCTGCTCACAACATCATTCTCCCCTTTTCCATTTTATACTCACACCAAGATGGTGATGGAGCTTAGGCTGAGTTGCTGGCCCAAGGTCACCCAGCAAGCTTCCATGGGAGTGTAGGGATTTAAACTTGGGTCTCCCAAATCCTAGTCCAACACTCTAACCACTACACCATGGCCCTGTTCTCACGAGGGGTTTTGGGCTCCTGATTTGGATACATTATGAAGACCCCTGACTAAGTGGCTATCCATCTTCACCTGCCCAACTGGACACCCTGTGCTAAAGAGTACGCTACCTAATGGTTTCTCCAGCTGAGCTCTGACTAAAGAGGCTTCCCAAAGCCTGACAATATTCAATTTCCTGTGGCCTTCCACAGGTGAGGCAGTACCAGACTTAACTGTCTTTTGCTATTGTTGTAACAGTGATGGTCACAAAAGCAGTCTCTAAGCAAAGAAGCCATTAAATGAACAAGTAAACAGGGATCGAGAAAGGGTCCCACAGCTGCTGGCACTGAAACATTGATTGCCGGTCACCAAACTTCATGCCATTTCAGTTCCTTCTTGCCTCATTAACAAGCCTTTTGATGCCCAGCAGCCATCCCAGCTGCCTGGTTACATTTGCAAATATGCAGAGCTGTGAAAAAGGCAATATTTAGGGGAGGACGTCAGGTGGGTGCCTTTGCAGCCTTGCAGTTTTAATCAACATCACCATGCTGCCCTTGGGTGCTCACAGAACTGGATGTGCGTCTCTCGATTCAGGAGGAGAGGCATCTTAGAATTAATGCTGGAATTTAGACAACCCACTTGCTAGGTGACTGCAGATTTACCCCAGATAATGAAGGGTTTTGTTTTTGGTTGTTGTTTTTTTTTTTACTGGAGAGTGCACTCAGAAGAATCCTCCTCTGTCCCTTGTCAGTGTACTGCATCTCTGCATCTCAAAGCACTGCGACAACTCTTGGCATCTGCTTTGCCCTCCTAGAGACCATCAGGAGCATTGACCTCCATCTCATATCAGAGACTGAGATCACAGGCAGCGTTTAGACATGAGCCATGTAGCACAGCAGGTGAGACTGCAGGTCAGGCAGGTATAATTGCTGAGGAAACAGCTAAAGTCTGGCTAAAGGGTAAGTGGCTTGAGGCAGGCTTGAGTCAAAAACAGAAACCATACACATATGGCAACTACAAATATGACAAGCATACCACTCCCCAGGACTTCTCAGACATCTTCCCATGTCTTGAAGTCTGTAGCCCTTTTCATAGGTTCTACAGAGAAGGAATAGTAATCGTGTATAGTAGGAGAATGGCTTGTGGTCGTAACTTCCACCCCAGACTACAATGGGTTCCAATGAGCATAAGTGTACAACCTAGTCACTGGTATGTCTGTACACCTTTCGCTGCACAGTTAGAGTTTCAAACTAGGAGGAGAAAGCCCCAAATGCATATACTTGTCCACAATAATTTCTATATGTGCACTCCTGTAAGCACACAGAGGTCAAGAATGGAACCTGCTACTGCAATCCTGCTCCCCCCACATACATTCATTATCCCTCCTCCCTTTAGAAGAAGGTTGTCAAACATAAGGCCTGGGATCCAGAACCAGCCTGTCCAGGGCTCTTATGTGGCCCACGAGCAACCGATGTGCGGGAGGGAGTGGTGGGGGGAATGGGCGAAGCCACTACACTGTGGCTTCAGCACAGCAGAACAATCTCAACTGAAGCAGTCAAGCATCATGAGAGCATCTGCCCAGTGCTGCAGTACTGCTTCTCCAGTCCGCCTATGTGGGTTTTCCTCTGCACCCCCCTCCCAGCCCATGGGGCCTTGCAGTGAGAACGCACCAACTCTGAGCTTACCAGCTGCTGTCCTTTATACAGCTTCTAACTCCGGTACCTGGCATTACATTTTATGGCACACATGGCCCGGCCAGAAGAAATGACATTTATGTCAGATCCAGCCCTTGTAACAAACGAGTTTGACACCTCGGCTTTAGAACCTCTGAAAAGAGCCTCTAGAGTGCCATTTCACTGTCCCTTGCTAGTAACACCAACCATGTGAGATGGGGATAAAGAAATGTGATATGGAGACATCGTTAAATTGTCTTAAATTCTGAGCAGATGAAAGATCTATTCTTCTAATTTCTTGCACTAGTTTTTGCCACAGGATTGAGCCCATTATTTTAATAATTTGCAAGATATAGCATGACTTTTGATGCCCATTTTGCACAATGGGCAGGGATCTCTAGCTTCCCACTGTAATTACACTACTGAACCAATGGCAGAATGGCCATGCAAATGTAGCCAGTGTTATAGTGTAAACAGGAAGTTCCAGTCCTTTGCACTTCCTGTTCATCCACAACACTATCATGCCTGAAATATAGATTCCTCATCATCGACACCAAGGAGATGCAACAGTACTACCTGAGACAGACCCAAGTCTTATTTTTTATTTTATTGTTGTATTTTTATCCAGCTTTTCTCCGTAATTGTGACCCAAAGCAGTTTATCACATCTTACTGCACTCCTCCACTTTCCAAGCCATTGCATATTTTCACAATAAGATGTAAGGATGTGCAGTTGGATATTACCGACCTGATAAAATATCCCAATCTTTCCATTATTGGATTGGGTCAGTATGATCTGATAGAGCGAAAGGCTTAAAGGTAGCTTCCCATCTCCAATACCTTTCATCTGACAATTACTGGAAAAATCCAGAAGCAGGTCAGAAGGCTTATTCTCAGTTCTCTGGATGCAGTTTATTTTTGTTCCTTGTGAAACTGGAAAAGAGTGGCAGGTTTCCAAGCCAATCGATCCCAGGGAAAGATTAGGCAAGCTGCCATTAGCCAATCAGGGTATGCAGTAATTTCCTTACCACTACTTTGTGAGTGCTGAGAGCTGTGAGAAAGTTTTGGATTATTTTGGAGGCCCCTGCCTGGAACTTGCTTGGATTATGAAGACACGGGCCTGGACACTGGACTCCTATGCTGGATCCTTGCCTAGACAGGCTGCTCTGATTAATTTTGATTATTAATAGTAGCTAGCTTTTCCTTTTTCCCTGTGGGGGTTAGATATGAAGGGAGCATATTTATGTTATCTGGGGTGGGAAAGAGGGGGAGTTGCTTTGTTGTTATTATGAATATACTGTTCTTATTTTAACTTTTGTTCATTTGTGTTTTTTTCCTTTAGTTAAAACAAATGGCAACTCTGGAAGCCTGCCATTTCCCCCTATTGTAAACAATGGCAAGAGAGACGGATAGGGGCTAGGGTTGTCAAGTCCCCCCTGGACACTAGCAGGGGATGGGAGGATAGGCTTGCCAGATCTAGATTAGGAAACTCCTGGAGATTTGGGGGTAGAGCCTGGGGAGGACAGGGACCTCAGTGGAGTACAATGCTATAGAGTCCACCCTCCAAAGCATCCATTTTCTCCAGGGGAACTGATCTCTGTAGTCTGGAGATGAGCTATAATTCTGGGGAATCCCCAGGTCCCACCTGGAGGCTGGAATCCCTATGAGGGGCACTTTTTAGGGGGCCATAAAATCAGCAAAATAACTTGAAAATTGGGGGAGGGGTTTCCTGAAATTTTGGTGCCATTTGGTGAAAAAACAGCCATTCTGGAAACCCACCATTTCTCTTCATATTGTAGGGGATGATTAATGACTCCCCAGTAATAGCAATAATCAGAGGCAAAAAACAGAGTCGAGATTTAACAAGCTTTATCTGCAAAGAAAGCGGAACTTCTCTCAAGCCAGAAGTTCCCCGAACAAAGGATTACACAGCATTTTAAACACAAGCACTTCCCTAACTCGACCGCAAAGTCTTGTCCTTACCTTCCATTGGTGGGAAGAGTGAAGGCTCACAAACCTATCACGGCCGCTTAAGCAAGTCACCTGAGTTTCCGCCCCTGTTGACGACCTCCCCTAGACCCAATTCCAGAGAGGAGGGGGCTTGTTTGTTTTCTACCTTATATAGGCAAAACCTCATATATCCACACACACAATGGTTACACACTTGACATGGCTGTGACCTACTTTCCACCTCAGACTTTGTTCTGTGTATTCTGTGTAAGTGGGTCAGGACCAAAACATCTTCTGTTAGCTAGAGTTTCCTCTTTTCAACGAAAATACTGCAGGTGTCTGTAACTAACACTAAGTGCATGCCTAGCCAACTAAAAGGTTGTGTCTAGTAGAAACTGTTCTTTTCTTGGCAGACAAAAAGTTTTCTGATATAAGGGTCCACCAAGATCTCCCTATAATGAGTTTACCATGATGAGCTAAAATTCGCTCTTTCCTCCCCCACAATATGAAACAATGGTGAGAAGGATGTCTGGGTGGCACCTTCTTCAAGGGACCACAAAATTGGACCTCTTTGTCTAATTTATTGGAAACTTGGGGGTATTTAGTTGGGAGGAAGGACTACTAGGTTTTTGGAAATGTTGGTGCCATTTGTTGAAAAAAGCAGCACGCGCATGCACACACACACACACACACACACACATTCCACCCATAGGGAATAACAGGCAGACATCTGATTCAAGATTACTGAAAATGGAAAATTTTGCAGATATGATTTTACAATATAATAAAAATATTCCTGACATTTAATGAAAACAATAACCATGCCCTTTTTGAAATTACTATAGGAAATTAAAACAATATTTTTTCAACTGCACACCTCTAGTAGGGTGCACTGTTCTTCTGCTTCCAGTTCTGCTTTGCCAAAGGTGCAAAGGACAGATCTTTCAAGACTATATAGGGATTTGCAGGGGTCATTTCCTGCGGGAGCACACAGGAGCGGAGCTCCGGCAGTAAGGAGCCCGGGGGGCGGGCACATGCAACAAGCCCCGCCCCCTGCTCCCAGCAGCCCTCAATTGAGCCACGAGGAGCAAGAAGCAGCCAAGTAAGCTGCAGAGCCCCCTGGCCTGCCTTCAGGTACAAGTTCTCCCTCCTCTGTGAGGACAGATCTGCATGTTCCCCCCCCCAATAGCTAGCAATCCAAAAGAGTCCAGTGGAGCCTGAGCGGTGAGTGTTTCCTTCTGACACACTTCCGGTGATGTCAGGGGGTGTGGCATATGCAAATAAGTTATTCTAATAAATTATTCTAATGAGCTCCTGCACCTCTTTTTCTACGAAATGACCCCTGGGGATTTGAGTTCTCTCTTGTTTCTTCTCCTTTTCACTAACTAAGAGTGCAAGGAGGGAAGAGACAACCAAGTAAGAGTGAGCAGCAAACATTGAATACTGGAGGGGGGGGGAGAACTGAGCATGGAGGAAGCCCTAAAAGCTCTTTGCAATGTGAACTTACCTTCTGATCACTGTGGATGGACAAAAGGAAATACTTCTTTACAGAGAGTGATTAAAATGCGGGGTTTGTTGCCAGAGGATGTAGTGATGGGCACAGGAATAAACAGCTTTAGAGGGGGATTAAATATATTCATGAAGGATAGGTCTATAAGTGGCTACTAGCCATGGTGGCTGAGGGGAACCTCCATGTTCAGAATCTGTAAACCTCTGAATCTCAGAGCCAGGAGGCAACATCAGGGCCACTATGACCTGTTGTTGTTCCTCCAGGACACTGGACTAGATGGACCACTGGTCTGATCCAGCAGGGCTTTTCTTATGTTCTTATGATTTCTCACTAAAGTTCTGCTTAACTTGACAAGTGAATGGATTTGGGGGCCTTTGACAAAAGAATGTTAATGTCTGTTAATAGCTGTAGACGTTTCCTCTGTACGAGCCAATGGTTGCGGCTGATCTCCAGATACTTTTATGTTCTTGAAGGAGAGCTTGGGGAGTAGGCTTTAGCACATGGGAGTTTATGCTTGTATAAAATGTGGTTCATCTGTAAGGTGTCACAAGGTGCCTATGGCCAGGGTGGGGTTGGGCAGGAGTGTCTTTTGCCTCTATCTGCTTTGCCTGCATACTGGTAAATAAAGCCACTATTGCACAGGCAATCGACTAGGGATAGGCAAATCAAACCACAGCAGTTCCATAGCTAGGGATTTTTAGGGAGGAGCCTTGGGGGCCCACCAGCTAATTAAATCAAAGGCTCCAGAGCAAGAGGGTAATGCCCAGTGACTGCAGCTCCCCCCCCCGTGAAGGCAGGCCTTCCCTGAAGAGCATCTGGCTCCCTCCCTTCCTGTGACACCAGAGTGTACAGGATACTACCCCCACGCCTGTCCAGGAATGAGGGGAGGACTCCTATATTCACAATACAATAACAACCATGCCCAGCTCTAACACCTCCTCAGAGATGAACTCTTGATTCAATGGTAGCACAGCCAGCTAGGCACGAGGATTTAAGGCTTGGAGTCAGTTTGCACAGCAATCCGACACAACTATAAACAGAATAAAGTTTATTTAGCACAGAACTTGCAATCAGGCTAGAAAAGATTATGAAAACAAGAAAGGCTAAGCAAGATTTTGCCTAACTATACAATAGAGCATATTTACCAACATTAGGGAGGATCAATAGTCCATAGTGAGAGTCCAATATCTTGAGGACAATAGCTGCATCCTTGCGAGCCCATAGCCATGTGCTTCAGCTCACAAAGAATCCTTTGTCCTGTCTCATCCCATGGCAGAGAGACAGCATGTCAGGGTACATCCACAGAACAGAACAAGAAAGCAAGAAAATCTGAGCTCTACTCTATGGGTAAAGGCTGATAAAGGGCAATCCCGGGTTTCAAATGACTCTGGCCAGGAGCCAATTAAAGAAGGCCTGGGAATGTCCAAGTGTCCTGAATGGTCAGTAGTCTTGAAGGCCACACCTGCAGAATGTGACTCCAAACTCTTAACCACTCCTCTATGTTGGTACGTGACTCCTGGCATCTAGGCACAACCAGGCGCCAGCAGGTCTGCCAGAAGTGTGAAACATGTGTGGTTATATGGCATGGCAATTGAGCAAATGGTCAGGCAACTAGCTTGCATAGGAAATCAAAGCAACAGGGGGTCAGCAACATACATTCCACAAGGGGGAAAGGCAGGGGCTATAGGAATCAATTTTCCTATACACAGGGTAAGCCTGACCTCCACCCTCATCTCTGTCCCAGGGCTGGGAGAGGTGAGGTGTGCGGTGGCCAGAATGGCCAGGGAGGTGCCGCATGTGAGCTCGTTGGTGCACCGGAGCACCACTGAGTGTGCCTGGTCTGGGCCAGAGGAGCTACCCACCTCCTCTTTGCCTTGCCTGGGCTTTACCTGCTACTGGTAGTCAGTGCAGAAGCATCTGGTGGCAGGCAGCCCAAGGTGGAGGCTTCTTCCCTCACCATTCATGCTCGTCTGCCCAGGCCACTCTCTCAGCCTAGCCTCACCACTGCTGCTGATACTTTTGCCACCGCTGCCTTCAAAAGCACCACCTTTGTCCTCCCCACCAACAGGCAATCAGGGGAGGGGGAGCTGAGGCTTGGGGAGTGGGGCCCATAAAACCCACTAGGGCCCCAGGCCCCATGGGCCTCATGGTAGCTACAGCATGCTAGACCAGGCCTCTGGCCTCAGGAGGACTGAGGGAAGCCCAAGTCTCAGCTTGCTCCCAGTGTGTTTAGCTAAGTACAGCCCTTGACTTGCAATCATTTTGTTTGGCAGCACATGAACATCTTCACAGGTAGATTTTTCTGGCACCCAGGCTGGAAAGGTTGCCTTCCCTTTCACTAGACCTGTCCTTCCTTTCTCATCCAAAGGAAACCACACCAGGGTGGCACTAACCTTGGAACCTCTCACTGCTTGTGGGGGAAAGGTGACAATGCTTTGCTACTGACTTGCTACTTCTATCCCTCTCCAGCTTCTCATCAGTCCCCCAAAGCCAATGCTTTCCAAAGTGTTTAGCCCATACAGTATCTTCCAGTTCATGGGAGCTTCTAAAATCCCAAGTCATCCCATCCGTGAGCAAATATTCTACTTTGTGAACTACTGGGATTGAAGTTGTGAGCAAGTGATTTCGCTACTGCATAAATTAGTTTGCTCTGGAGCCCTTCTTCCTGAGCTAAAAAAAAAATGTGTGAGCTGGAGGCTAAAAAACTGTGAGCTAGCTCACACTAACTCAGCTTAGAAGGAACTCTGATCCCATCCTTTTTAAACTTGCTTTTTAAAAAAACAAAGCCTTTCCCTGCTTCCTCCATCTTCACATAAATCTTCTAACCATTTCTTTTTTCAATATATCATCCACAGAAATAGGCTGTGGGTGGATTTCTTCCCTCTGCGCAACAAAATTCACAAATGCAAATACTCCCCAGGCTGTTCCTCTAATGGTAGAATATTGTCTGTATAAAAAAGAAACCCGGCCCCATCTATACAGGTAAGAGACTTTGGAATAAATAGCTTCCCCCTGCATTCCCTTCAGATCTCTTTGGCTGTCCAATCCTGCCTTAAAATAACTGTTTCTGACAGCTGTAATCTAAACCATTCTCCCCTGTTTTGTTCTGGGACCCAAGTTTTGTCTGCGGGGGACCATCCAAGTAAATTGCAAAGAAGAACAAAGCTAAACAATACAAATATCTGTCATCACTGAGCTGAGATACCTACCTTGCCCAGAACAGCTTTCTACTGTCAGTGGAAGCAAAGGTAATATAGCAACAAACTAATATAGGCTGACTAAATGCCCTGCGGCTGCATAAAGTATGTTTTAAGTCTGTGCTTTATGGCACATTGCAAAGGGACCAAATGACCATTGGTCTTAATGTGGACCATATCTTTTCTGCCATACATCTTCTGGCAAAAAAAATAAATAGCTAGGGGGAGGCAAGGCAGCAGCTGAGCATGTTGCAGCTGGTAGCTGTTGTGATTATTAAGTACGATATGACTAGAAGATGGAGGGCTTATTTATTTATTTATTTATTTATTTATACCCCGCCCTCCTAGTGAGGAGGCTCAGGGCGGCTTACATAATTGGTCTGTAAGTGACCATTCATTCACATAAAAACAGTTTAAAATTCAATTACAATAAAACAACCTGGAGAAAGATGCCCTGTGGTGAGCTCAGAGCTGAGCTTAAGATACCTCCATGCTTAAAGTACATGATCCAAATGGCACCCCTTCCTACGAATTAACATGGGGCACCATATACTACAGTAGCTCTGATTCCAGGGAGATTGTTCTTCATGACTCAGACCCATCTCCCATGCCGCCATCCTTCAGTGGTGCCAAATGCTGCTGCCCGGGGCATTCACTTCCTCTTCCATCATGGCATGGGCTGCCTCAGCTGACTGTGTGCCCTTAAGACACTTGTTTATTGTTCTCATAATTGAATACTGTTCACTTGGATATTCTAATTCTATTATACTGGTATTGTGAATGGCTTTCCAAATTCTTGAAGAATAGGAAAGTAGAATACAGTCTTTAGAGTACATGGCATACATTTTGATCCCACCCTTTCTTCTAAGGATTTCAGGGCAGAAATGTTTTATCTTCACAGCTACCCTGTGAAATAAGTTACATCTAGGGATGCTTGAGCACATGTTGGTTCAGTTCACATTCCACTCAGCAGTTGGGAACAGGGAGCCTATATTTTGATAGGCATTCTGATTGTGAGCAGTTGGAGCCTACTAGGTGGATTATATTCCATTTATTCAGCCAGGACAGTACCAATTGGCAGCACGGCAGGCATGCATGTTCTCACACAGCTCGATGGAAGTCCTAGCCCCACCCTCAGATGTGTTGTCTCTGAAAACTGCTCTGCATCCAGTGAGCAAACCTCTTGTTCATTTATAAGCTAAAACTGCGGGATTTAAGTCTTCCTGTTTGGTGTTGGCCTAAGGCTGTGCTATCAACATTTCATACATGCACATTTTCACAAAGACTTATGAGAGTCATAGCTCTCTCCCTTTCTCCATGTCATGTCATTACAGGACCCAACCATCCATGACCCTAGTGGATGATTGATTTCACTTACTGCACAGATGCAAAAGGAGGCACAAGGAAGAAGGGAATGAAACTCCACTGCCCGAGCAAATGCACAGCTGCAAAGTTGTGCGGCATGCTCTGTTTGAGTTCTGTACAGCCATCACACACTGATGTAGGCAGGAGAACAAATGTTGACTTCCAACAAAAACAGGCTGCAGTTCTTAAAACAGCAATTCATCAATGCCATCAAAACAGGACACTTAAAAAAACTCAAGGCTACCTTGTGAAAAGCAGAAAATCCACCATTCTATTTATTTATGCAGAAAAATTGTATGTTGTCTCTGCAGAGAACCTGAATGAACAGCTAGAGGAACCACAGTCAGCAAACATATAGAGAAATATAGGACATATGACTGAAACAAAATGCAAAAAACAAATATTTTTTCTTAACAAAAATATTCACCTAATACAAAACCTACTCCAAATAAAAACAATAAAGAAGTAGATAGATTCATTTTATTGTATGTGGCCATAGGCCTTCACAATATCAAAACACTCTCAGAAAGTTTATACACTAACATATAATAGAAAAATTAATAAAGAAGTAAAGTTACAGTCATACAAATCATGAGTTTACAAAAAGTAAACCAATTCACAAGTAGACAGCAAGTAAACAATAGAAATGTTCTAATTCTGCAAGGGTTATGAGGTACTCAAACAGATCTGATCCCAGTCCAAAGTATGAATTCCAAGATGAGGTTTCTGGATTTAATTTCACTCATTTCAATAAACAAATCTCTTCTTCAGCGTTTTCAAGAATTTTAAAGCAGTTAGGAGCAATAGGCTATGACCTCAAGGTGGAATATCAACTCCATTCACAGAAAGACACACAGTAACATAAATATTAAGGCACCAAACCAATTTCTTACAGAAACCAACGGTTCAGAAGATTTCTAAGAAAACTTAGAAAGAAATAATCACATTTATATTGAAATAATCACACTTCATTTAATTTTTTGTGTGTGTGTGCTTTCAGACAGAGAACCTGAATAAAGCAGCTTACGAAGTAAAACACAGTAAAAATTTAAAACAGTGTAGGGGGGAATAAGATTATATTTTGATTAAAGAAAACCTTTTTAATCTCATATAAAATATATCTTTTGCTAAAAAATATTTTGGTAGCCTTTAGCTTTAGTCTCGCATAAGGTATATTTCTGCTAAAGCATGCATTAGGCTCAAGAAATGACAGTTTGCTAAAACCACCAGACATTTTTCCGAAAAGTATGCTAGAACAACGCACCTGCTGTAGAGAAAAACAGGATGCAGTTCCGGCCAAGGAGTAGGGAGCTTAGCAACAAAGTTCAAGAGAGGAGGAGCTGCTTGCCTAATCAGGTCAGCGTGGTTAGCTTCGCTAGAAGAGTGTGTGTGCTATTTTCAGAACTACCAAATTTGGAAATAAATAAACAGGAGTCTTGGGTCTTCAGAATCTGAGGAATGGGGTTTTTAAACAGGGGCGGATCGGAAGGCGGTTTGGAAAGGCCTCTAAGTAACCTCAGTCAATAGGTGAACAGAGAGGAAGTGATACACCAGTCGTGGGCAGGATTTGAATAATGTAACTGTGTAACTATAAAAATGCTTGTAAGCAAATTGAAAGTCAAGCTCCTGTCTATCAGAGAGATCCCTCTGTACTAGTAAAGAATTTTTCTTTTACCTTCACCTTGACTTCGCCTCATTGATTTAGACAATTTTGTCTCTAACAACAGCATACAAATCAATCATAATAAAATGCCAATTTATTAAGAACCCACTATTAAAACCCCAGCAAGAGCATAAAAACAGAAAAAATATTTAGCAGTATTCTTTTCATTTCTCAGAAATCATACTGTCCCTGCTTTACTCATGATAGATATTTTTTTCAGAGCTTCGTTTGAGCTAGGACTTGCCAGACTGAGGCCCTGGAATCTGTGTCCAGCACCTTACGGTATAAACAAATAATAAAAAGAAGGGGGCTTGAGCCTTTCTTTCATCACTGAATAACCACCTTCATTACACAAATACATTGCATACTTCTCAACATTTTGCAACCAACATCTGATGGTATAGCCACTTGCATTTTGAGAGCAGGCTGTGTGTATGATGTGTTTCCTTTGCTTCATTTTTGGAATGGTGATATGGCTTCTTTCCTGAAACAGTGTGCACACAACAATATAGCTGCTATGAGATGTTTGGAAAGACAGCTAAAAAAAATCCAGACAGTTTAACAGTCAAGCAAACCAATCCTGCTTCTTCCCAAGAGACAGCCCACATAACCTGACAGGTGCAGACAGAGGAAACAGAAGATGCCTGCCAGAAACGACAGCAGGGCAGAAGCAAATGACCAGATGCAAATGCAGTAAAGGTGTTCCAAACATTGCTCTACTTGGAGGTCAGGTACACTTAAGTGCAGACTGGCCTTTACTTGGCTATATGTTAATGGCATTTATTTACACATCGTGATATTAGTTGTAGAAGATTAGGCTCTTTCATAAGCCATGCCTAGGCTGTGATCACACACACTAAATAATCCACTTTCAGTCCACTGTCAATGCACTTTCCAACTGGGTTTTACTGCGTGAACTGGCAAGATCCAGTTGTAAAGTGCACTGAAGGTGGATTGAAAGTGGATTATTTAGTGTGTGTGATCATAGCCCTATAGTAGAAGCAGTTTTTACCGTAGAGTTTTTGCCCAAATACCAGAAGATTGCAGCAGCATTGCAGCATGATGATGCCACTTCCTGGGCAACACTGGCAACATGGCCTGGGCCTTCCTCTTTCTCCAGGTAAGTCCCCTCCATACCCCGCCAATTGCTAGGAGGGACCTGGAAACCCTACTGGGGGGACATGGGGGGCTGCTGTCAGTAACACCATGACATCACTTCTGAGTCTTCCCACAGAACAGGGGTCCCCAACCTTTTTGAGCCTGTGGGCACTTTTGAAATTCTGACACAGCATGGTGGGCACAGCCACCAGATGGCTGCCACAAAATGGCTGCTGCAGGAGGCAGGTCCAGCCACCAAATGGTACTCTGCTCTATGGCTTTACATTCCTGCTTAGCTCTCTGCTTAGCTCTCTGCCCTTCCCAAACTCTGCCCTCCCCGGCCACAGCTTCCACATTTCCAAAAATGGCAACCCTAGTTCCCATGGTGAAAATCAGGGCTTTTTTGGTAGAAAAAGCACAGCAGAAACTCATTAGCATAACAGGCCACACCCAACCGCAGAAACACATTAGCATATTAGGCTACACCCCTGACAGAGCAGCTCATTAGCATATTACGCCACACCCCACATTACCAGAAGTGTGGTCATCCAGCCACACTCACCTTTTGCTTCTTATTCTGTTTACCTTGTTTGTTGTCAAAACCCAGGGCCTTTTTTTTTTGTAGCAGGAACCCTTTGCATGTTAGGCCACACACCCCTAATGTAGCCAGTCCTAATGAGTTTCTGCTGTTGGGTATGGCCTATTATGCTAATGAGTTCCTGCTGGGCAGGGCCAACTCTAGAGCCAGTCAGAACTTCGTTCCTGTGCGTTCCTGCCCAAAAATAGTAGCTTTGGAAGGCACACTGCATGCCATCACATGGCTGCTGAACTCCCTCTCCTTCTCAATTTTCACCTTCCCCACAAATATCCAGGAAGGGCAACTCTAATCTTTAAGAAAGGGACTAGTCCTTCTCTTTTTGACTAGAGCTCCGAGGGAAAATCCAGGAAAATCCCTCATCCTTTCTGGAAGGAAAACTGTAGCCAGTTCTAAAAAATGGGGCAGAAGCCTCAGGAAATGTATAAAACCGACTTCCAGTACGGCGTTTCGATGGACGGGGGGAGCGCGACGAGCACCGGCCCCGTCCAAACTGCTCCCGCTTTATTCGAGCCCCCCGAGGCTCGGGGGAGCTCGACCACCCCCCCGAGGGTGGGGGATGGAGCAGGGGGCGTCTTTTCGGCCCTCTCCCGCAATCGGCAGGGCGGGGGAGGTGTCCGAAACAGCCCCGAGGCTGAAGCGAGTTGCAGGGAACATGGTCGCCATGTTCCGGAGAAACGACCATCCTTTTTTTTAATCTTTCTCACCGTTTAAAACTGGATTATAAAAGGCAGCAACGAAGAAAAACAAATAGAAAGCATACCTATCTTTAAGAGGAAAGAACAGAATCCCCGAAATGGATTGGCATGAATTGGAAAGCGGCCAGAAAAGAGACTCGGCTAAGTACCCATAAACTTTTACCTTTGGTAGTGCGGGGAAAAGATACGGAGCTCTGGGGACAGGACTGGATTTACAAAGTATAAAAAATAATGGCTGGAATAAGGGAAGAGGGACTGACTGAATTGTCTAGAGAAATGAAGGAACAATTCTTTAAGGCAATGGTAGAAAAAATTCAGGAGGGCATTAAAAAAGGATTTAGAGCAGCAGCTGAAATCTCTCAAGGACCTTTTAAGCCTCCAGAGAATACTGAAACGGCGGAAGTATGCAGTCAGAATCAGGAGAACAAGGATCAGACAATAGAAGTTGAATTGAAAATGGAGAAGATGGAGTTAACTAATAATTTGGAATGGAAACAAAATAAAGAAATAAATAAGGGAAATGTTGGGAAGAGGAAAAAGTTAAAAAGAGAAAGAAAAAGAGAC
>NW_015164225.1:394513-406485 GCF_001447785.1 Gekko japonicus
TAAACAAGATGATTGGGAAAAGGTCTGTGATAGAAACTACAGGATCCTATAAATAAGTATTTTGATTGACAAAATGAATTAATATAAGTTTAAGAAGAAGAAATGAAAGGTCTGATAATATAAGTATTATTTAATATCTGGTGGTGTTTAAAAAGGAAATGAATTAAGTGTTTATGTTTTGATTGGCAAAATGAATTAATATAAGTTTAAAGAAGAAGACATGAAAGGTCTGATAATATAAGTATTATTCAATATTTGATGGTGTTTAAAAAGGAAATGAACTAAGTGTTTATGTTTTGATTGGTAAAATGAATTAATATAAATTTAAGAGTAAGATATGAATTGTTTGATAACATCAGCATTATTTATTATTTAGGTCTGTTTAAAAGGAAATGAATTAAAATATATTAAGTATAATGGGTGTTTATAACAACTATGTAGACTAGAGTAAAAAGATATCTTGGAATAGGTTAATAGACAGGAATTTATGTATTTAGTTACTCATTTTCTCCTTCTAGAGCTACTTATAGTTTGTTGTTAAATGAACTGAGTTAAATGGTACAATTAAGACAGAAATTGGATCCCATCATTATAAGAAATTAGAGGTCTACCCCGAAAGGAGCAAGAAAGATAATTATATTTAGTATAAATATTGGATGCTGGTAATCCTGGATAAGTAAGAAAATGTGTATGTTGCTGTCTTGAAGCAATTATGTATAAGTAGCAATGGTGTGGTGTTGTAGGTGGTGGGTATTTCTTTGTTTAAAAAACCCAATAAAAATATTTACCACAAAAAAAAAAAAAAAAGGAAATGTATAAAACCCTTTCCCCCAAGAGCTCAGTGTACATTCCCTTGAGTTGTTCTACAAGTTAGTTACTGAGGTTGAGTTCAGACGGGCAGTTTGAAGCTGGAAGGAGTGGCAAAAAAGAGCCGGAACAAACTGTTCCGGGTTTTCCTGTTCACACTGCAGCGACTGATGCAGGAGCATACTGGGAGGAGGCGCAAGGGAGCATTCGCACTGTTGGCCTGGAGGCACTGCAGTAAGGCGCGGCTTTCTTTTTGGTAATTTGGAGATATGTGCATGAGAGCATAAGCGCACAAGAAAAACGTGGGGTTTGGTGTTCACACTTTGTTGGTGCAGGATGGAGGCACTTTCCAGTGTTTGCTACCACTTTCACCAGGTATCTTTTAAACTCGGGAGCGAAGCGTTACAAGACAGGTTGAGTACGGGTGGGGAACGCCGGACAGATGTGCCTGTGTGAACGGCCCCTTTAATCCGGTTGTGAAACGTTCCTCACACATGCCTATATAGGGGCAAACTGCCCGTCTGAACTCGACCTGAGGGCAGGAAACTGTACCCTCACACAAGGAATGTGGCTTCAGAGGGTGGTGGTGTTGGTCTGCAGGAGAACAGCCAGATACCAGTCCAGTAGCACCTTAGAGACCAACAAGATTTTCAGGGAAGGAACTTTTGAGGGCCAAACTCCTTTCATCAGATAAAAGAATGTATTGACTGGATCTAGGGTAATATAGCTGAGCTAGGGACCAGATCAATGGAGTTGTGTTATCTTGCTCACTTTCTCCTTACTTTATGAGCCAAGCAAGATATTTTTCTGCAAGTAAAGTTTAGGTCAACTGTTTTTGAAATCAGCAAGTTACTAACAACTTTTAATCCTTTAATACATTTTTATAGACTCTGCCAGGATTTTCACATCAGTGGCATGTCTTGTGCAAAATTTGCTGTCCAGGGAATTAAAAGTGAAGGGTGGGGGTAACCTGGGTAGGGATGGGCATAAAGGAAGATGTGGTTCGTTTTGTGACACCTACTGTCACAAACCTTTAGGTGCCAAACAAACCAGTTCAATTTGTGAGGTTCATGATGTAGTAGACTGTCCCCCCCAGCATATTTGAGACACCAAACTTGCAGGGGATCTTGGGCTAACTCTCCTCTACCTGCCCTCCAAGCTTGGCGAGGATTGAATTCACAGGGTCCAAGTTAGAGCCTCCAAAAGAAGGTGTCCCGAGGAAAGTGCTTTCTGGGGAAATGACAGGTGCAGGCCCAAGAGGTTCAGGAGTGTATAGAGTGGACTTGTGCAAGCTACAAACATCAAACTTGCAGGGGACCTCCCCCTGATGGTCCTCTACATGCCCCCTAAGTTATGTGCAGATCGGATTTAGCAGGTTGGGTGAAGTGCCTTCTAGTATCTTCCTCCCAGCATGGTCTTCAGCACCATGAGAGAATTCCTTCAGCATCATGACCAGGTCACTGTTCCAATTAAAGATATGAGGACAGACAAAAACTAGGGATTCTCCACCAATTTGGCTCATGGCCCACCCAGTCATGAACAGGAAGCTGATTTTTCAACAGACTGTCCATCGACCCATTTGCGGCAATTTGGCAGGCTGTTCAGTTGTTTCTTCTTAACAGTATGGTAAAACACAATCAGCTTTTTCCTCTGCGTGCCTTCACACAGCTTGATGGTTCTATTGCACCCCCACTGCTCCACTTGGCAGGCAATTGTTTGAGTAGATACTTAAATCAGTCAGAAATCATATAAATTACTCATAAATAAATCAGTGTTGCAAACACTGCATTTTCCACACACAAAAACTACCATTCAGCACTACTCTACAAAGCCCCTTAAGTTACTCAGGATCTTCTTAAAATAATGGTTTAAGAAATAACATCAGTAAAATTAGCATCCTTCAAAACTACTATTTGAGCGATGAAGAATGTGTATCTTATTTGGAGACCTATAATTGTGTGGAGACCCTGGAGCCTTGTGGCTCCACATCAATAAGATCTTACTAACTTTGGACACCTTCTGTCGGCCATTTATATATGCGGTTGTATGTCCACTACTTTAAAAACCACCCCTACATACACATAAAAAATGATGTAGCCAATTACCGCCCAGTTTCTGATCTGCCCAGTCTGGGCAAAAATTATCAGGTCTTCCTGGATAACTCATCTGCTCTGGACCCTTTTCAGTCTGGCTTCAGGCTGGGATATGGAACAGAGAAAGCCCTGATGGCTTTGGTTGATGACCTCCATCTGAATGTAGACAAAGCTCCTGTTTTCTTTGTTGCTCGTCGACAGTCATTGATACAGTGGACAATGCCATTTTCTTGAGGCGTTTGGAGACAGAAATAGATATCAGGGGATGTGCTCTGGACTGTTTCAAACCATTCTTCACAGACCAGATTCAAAGGGTTGCTGTGGAAGAGCAGTTGTCATCAGTGCAGGACCTCTCCTGTGGAGTTCCACAGGGTGCAGACCTATCCCCATTCTATTCAACCTCTATGTAAAGCCCCTAGAATAAAGCATTGGTAGTCTGAGGGCTGGCTGTCATCAGTATGCTGATAAAATTTGTAGTAGGGTATGAGCTTTCATAAGTCACTGTTCACTTCTTCAGATACAGTGATCAGTGACTCATGAAAGCTCATACCTTACCACAAATTTTGTTAGTCTTTAAGGTGCTACTGTTGCCCTCCAAGGCACATATTGTGCTCTTATGGACAAAGTTCATAATAAACACCTGGACTGTGCAAGCAATGTGCAAATAGGGACTAAACTGTGAGGTGACCCAAAAAGGATACCAGCCAAACACACACCCAGAAGCAGAAAACTTTCCTGTATGCTGTGCCAATGGTTCCTAGAAGTTACCTGCCCTCTTGCCTGCTGTAAGATGGACCAGTTCCCTAGCCACGTGAAGCACTGTAGACCAAAGAAGAAGACCAGAGACAAAGAAACCCAAACCCCATTAGGGATTTCTTCCAGCACACGCAGGCAGCATTCACCTCCCCCACAGAGCCTCCCCTAGCTGAAAGGCGACAAGCAGAAGACAATCACGGAATCTTAATGACAAAGACTCTGGCCGCATGAGTCATAATCCCTTCAGGTGCTACTGCTCAGCCCAAAATTACTAGATCTCAATATTGTCCACTCCCTTAATCTCCTCCCCCTAAGCCCTGCTCCAATAGGATGTTTTTGGGATGGACTAGTAGGAGGTGGGCCAAGACATGTGACAAGCCTGGCACAAGCCCCCCCTTAAAAGGGAGCACCCAGCCATGTGGTCTCTCTCTTGCTCTCTCATTGCACCTAACCCCTCCCTATCTCACTGACTCTGGATTAGCTACCCAAGCGTCTATCCACGTGTCTGTGCTGGCCTAAGACATGACCCCATTTCCTTATAGTCTCCCTCATTTTTTTCCCCTAAGGATTGTTCCATCCCGTCGTAGACAGGTGTATTACCCCTCAACAAAATATCCTGCTAATGCGAAAATGCTATCCTCTTCTAATTTTCTTAGAACTGTATAAATGTGAGTGTGTTTGTGATATTGTATGCTTGTGAAGAATCTACAGTAAAGGAAATCATTTTATATTGAAACGTGCCTCTGAGTCTATTCCTGGTGAGCTGGGGAAAAGCGGGACCCCTGTATACACTGGTGCTTGCTCCCTTATTTTGCCTATTGCCCTTAATTTCCCCAAATATCAATCAGAATCAAGGCAATTTGGCTAACACTACTGGACTCTTTTCTACTGCTACAAACAGACTAACATGGCTACCCATCTTCATCTATCAATATGCTGACCACACCCAGCTCTCTATCTCCTTATCCAAATCTCTTGGTGATGTGGTAGAGGTCCTGAATCACTACTTCTCTGCTGTAGTTAAATGGCTAAGAGCAAACAAATTGAAACTAATCCTGACAAGACAGAGGTAATGGTGGTTGGGAAGGCAGAGATCTTGAAGGACATTTTACTTTCCACCTTCAGGGTGGTTCAGCTAACCCTCACTGACACAGACAACAGTTTAGGGGTTATATTGGCTCCAACATTACTGCTAAAGAAGCAAGTTAATGCAGCTGCAAAAAAACAACAACCCTTTCTTCCAACCCAGTCTAGCCCAGAAGATGGCAGAGGATGCTCATTAGGGCTATTCTGTAGTCATGCCATTGGCTGCTCATCAGGTACCAGGTTCAATTCAAGGCATTGGCTATCACTTATAAAGCTCTTCATGGCTTTGGACCTTCAGATCTGTGGGACTACTTTCCTTCCTATGCTCCACCACAACAGTTTCATTCATCTGCACACCCATCCTGCAGATGGACAAGACCAAAAAGCTTCCTATACACACGCATTCTCTGTTGTGGCCCCCACCTTATGGAACGGTCTGCCTGATGAGGTCAGGAAGGCTCTGATTCTCCTGGCATTTCGCAAACTATGCAAAACTGAATTACTCATGAGGGCACTTTACAAAGGTAATAGGCCTTTACTATAATGGGATGATTCAGGAAAAAGGTTTTAATAAAGGGGACTATATTGCTGAATATAGCATGTACCACCTGTTGCTGTCTATATTATCCTATTATGTAATTTATGCATCATTTAATATGACAGTACAGCAAATTTGGAAAACACAACAGTGGCCACAGGAATGGAAAAGGCCAGTTTACATTCCAGTCCCAAAGAAGGGCAATGCCAAGGAATGTACAAACTATCGCACAGTTGCACTCATTTCACACGCTAGCAAGGTCATGCTCAAGATCCTACAAGCTAGGGGAAGTTCGTCCTTCTTCAATGACTGTCTGTTGACGTCCTTCTGTGAAAAGAATAAACACCATGAAGTGACTATATATTATGTACAACATCTGTGAGGTTTTTATCTTTGCACTGTTGCAGTAATTCTTTTGTATACTTCAACAGTACGTGGACAGAGAACTGCCAGAAGTTCTACCTCACATGTCTCTTGAGAAACCTGTATGAGGGTCAAGAAGCAACAGTTATGACAGGATATGGAACAACTGATTGGTTTAGCATAGAAAAAGGAGTACAACAAGGATGTGTATTGTCACCTTGCTTATTTAATTTATATGCAGAGTACATAACGCGAAATGCCAGCTTGGATGATACAAAAGCCGGAATTAAAATTGCTGGGAAAAACATCAACAACCTCAGATATGCAGACGATACCACTCTAATGGCAGAAAGTGAAGAGAACCTGAAGAGCCTCTTGCTAAAAGTAAAAGAGGAGCGCACAAAGGTTGGCTTGAAACTCAACATCAAAAAAACTAAGATCATGGTATCCGGCCCCATCACTCCTTGGCAAATAGAAGGAGAAGTCGTGGAAGCAGTGATAGAATTCACATTCCTGGGATCCAAGATCACTGCAGATGGTGACTGCAGTCATAAAATTAAAAGTCACCTGCTCCTTGGGAGGAAAGTGATGGCAAACTTTGACAGCATAATAAAAAGTAGAGACATCACCCTGCCAACAAAAGTCTGCATGGTCAAAGCAATTGGTATTCCCAGTAGTACTGTATGGCTGCGAGAGTTGGACGATAAGGAAGGCCGAGCGCCGAAGAATAGATTCTTTTGAATTATGGTGCTGGAGAAGACTATTGGGAGTCCCATGGACTGCAAGAAGATCAAATCAGTCAATCCTAAAAGAAATCAATCAAGGCCAGATAATGAAGCTGAAGCTCAAATACTCTGGCCACCAAATGAGAAGGGAGCACTCACTGGAGAAGACCCTGATGCTGGGAAAGATTGAAGGTCAAATAAGAAAGGGACGGCAAAGGATGAGATGGTTAGACAGTGTTATTGAGGCAACGAACATGAAATTAAGCAAACTCGGGAGCACAACAGAAGACAGGAGGGCCTGACGTGATGTGTTCCATGGGGTCGCAAAGAGTCGAACTCAACTGTGTGACTGAACAACAACCACAACACTTATGCTTTGTTTCAGTTTTATTCCAGATTTTATTTTCTGCAATCCTAATCACATTACATTTCTTATTGGATGTTCCATCCTATTAACTACCTAGTTTATACTGTGTCATCCTACCTGAGTCTCAGTGAGAAAGGCAGACTACAAATAACATTAATAAATTTAAAAATTATTCAATAAATGAGATTAAGGATGATAAAAATATGTCATTGTCTTATTTACTGTAATTTTAAAAGTTCTGTAACCATTACTGTGTTGATTGTTAGATGTATTTGTAATCCCTCTAGAATTTTTCTTCCTGTTAGAGGAAAAAGCATTTTGGTCTCCTTAGGCCATTTGTTTGCTATCTGGAAAGAGTTCCTAAAGATCGTTTTGTAGACAACACATCTCCCTTGCTTTAATGCTTTCCAATGATCATTCGGAAACTCAATGAACTTCTATCATCATTCTGTGAATGGACTCCAATAGCCAGTCACTGTCATTCATTTTAACATGCCCCAGGGAGAGCTCTTGCACACTCTGGAGATGCTATTCCCTAGTGCCTTATTTGTAAACTTTGCACAGCATCACTTGGGATTTCTGCTTGAATGCTGCAAGCAGCTCATGCAAGACGCATTTTAAAATGTTTCTCCGAATGACTGATCCAGGAGGGTAGCCGTGTTGGTCTGAAGCAGCAGAACAAAGTTTGAGTCCAGTGGCACCTTCAAGACCAACAAAGTTTAATTCAAGGCATAAGCATTCGTGTGCAAGCAAACTTCTTCAGTTATCTGAAGTTATATGAAGAAGTGTGCTTGCACACAAAAGCTTATACCTTGAATTAAACTTTGCTGGTCTTAAAGGTGCCACTGACTGCACTCAAACTTTGTTCTTCAAATGACTGTTTGTCATTTGTCTTTGTCTTCAAATGACAACAAAAGCTGCCTAAGAGCCATAGCACCATAATTTTATTACTGCATGTACATTCTGCCTTGGAGGCAATGTCCACGGCATTCCTCAGGAGTCTCCCAGACAAGCACTGACCAAATGCAGAGCTGCTTCACTACAGCAGAGTTGCTACATCATTTGCCTTCAGATCATATACTAGAATGTAAATTTGATTAAAGCTTTTAATGGCAGCAAAGCATTTCTTGAGGCTGCTGCTCGAATCAAAGACAGCTGTTTCCCATTCCACAGCAAGATCACCTCCAAATAAAAAGTATGAATCACCCACAGAGGTGTCACAGGGATCACTTTTGACCAGTGTGGATCAGCGAACCCCCAGAAAAAGCACAGGTCTATGGTGGGAGAGGGAAATTAGTAGCAACTGCTATCTGTTTTTCTGTAAACAAACTGTGGTTCCATCACAGTAACTGTATGACTAGAGAACCGATGTGGTATAGTGGTTAAGAGCGGCAGACTCTAATTTGGAGAACCGGGTTTGATTCTTCACTCCTCCACATGAAGCTTGCTGGGTGACCTAGGGCCAGTCACAGTTCTCTCAGAACTCTCTCAGCCCCACCTACTTCACAAGATGCCTGTTGTGGAGAGAGGAAGGGAAGGCAATTGTAAGCTTCTTTGAGACACCTCAGGGTAGAAAAAAGCAGGGTATAAAAACCAACCTCTCCCTGTCTAAATAAGTGGATAGGTAACTTCTGCTGATACACTGTGTACAGCTAGGTATAAATAGCTGAAGTTTTGCAGAAAAGTGTCGGAATTAAGAAATGTTAGTGGGAATTGCCAGAGTAGTCTAGAACAGAACAGCTGAAGACAAGTATGAGTAGAACTATTCCTAATGGCACAACTGGACTAAAGCCAAAAGGATATTCAGTTGTTGATGTGAATGGATATAGAAAAAGGAAAGTCCAAAGCTGTTTGACATGTATAATAGGAACGTGGAACATGAGCAATATCAATCAAGATACACTCGAAATCATAAAACAAGAAACTGAACATTTAAACATTGCAATCCTGTTTGTATAAATCTGTTTTTATTAATTTTACTCTGAAAACTTACTCCACATCCCAGAACATTTCATTATTATTTTTTTTTGGTGGAGTGATATGCATATGAATTTGAGATGGTGAGCCCACTGTTCTGGCCTCTTCCTTTCTCCCCTTAGTTTGTATATGAATTTGAATTTGGAGGGTTTTTTTCTTTTCTTTCTTGGCAGGCTCCAGGTACTTCAGTGAAGGAGGGTGTAGAAGAGGTCCTTCTCCTGTGGTATGGAGTAGATTCCAAAATATTTTGAGGGGAAATTCTCTGATCAAATGTGAGGGGCAATGTTGTCCTTCCCTGCCCTGATTTCCTGTTGATACTTCCCTTGATTGTAAAAGTCTGTTTTTATGAGTTTTACTGTTAAAATTTACTCCACACCCCAGAATATTGTTTTTTCTTTTCCATTGAATTTGTTGTGGGTTGTGGACCACCAACTCATTATAGATGTTTATTTGGAATTTAAACACTTATTTAATATATTTTTTCTATTTTCTGCTTTCTGATTTCATGGCAAAACCACTCCAGATTAGTGCTATTGACCATTCCAAGGAGAAACACAAGATCCTCCTTCCCAATCAGCAGCATAGTAATTAAAGTTATTTATTTTATTTAAAATGTTTATTAGCTGCTTGTCTTCCTTACAGAACTCAAGGCCATTTACACTATATATAAAATACATAAAATATAATGCATAAAATACACTCAAAATTTAAATCCACAATTTAGAACTGCTAGTGACATAATCAAATACAGTCCCAATCCCACCTTTCCACTTCTGCCTGAAATGGGTGAGGACAGAGGGAGCATGTTGTTTTCAAGGAGGTCTGTGCTGACATAGGGAGGTCATTTGCTCCTTTCCCCAATCCTTCTCCTCTTCACAATGGACCATGGATCATGGAAACCAATGCCATGTCTGCAGAAAGAGAAAACAACGAGGACAGAGGAATTATGAGGCTTTTCATTCTATTTCTGAAAGTCTGAAAGCATAAAGAACTTTAGATGAGATTTGGGAAAGGGGGGGACTGAGAGAGCTGTTTCAATTGGTAGGTACCATCCTCGTGCTAGTGACAGATAATTTTGTCTTGAGATGCATGGGTCACCGCTCATTTCTACATGCAAGGCATACATTGCATGACTCAGCCTGTGTGGAGTGGAGATGTAAAAAAAATCCTACATGTTTTAATATTGTGAACAGGCCAAGTCTTCCCTCATCAGGAAAGAGCCAACAGAAACACAAGGAAAAATGAAGCCTATACAAGCAGTTGAGTTATATGCACCAGGGTTTTTACTGTCTTGGAAAGCCAAGATAACATGTTGATTTTTCTGACATCGACTATATATCAAGTGCTTTGGTGCACTCTAGTGTTTCCTTTACTTTTTGGTTTTCATTCATTATCAGGTGAATTTCCCCCCAAATGTATGGGGAAATCAGGTCAAATATTGCAGACTCTGACACACAAGGGTGTGTGTGTAATGTTAAGCCACCTTGCCAGTGGAGTTTTATAAAACTCCCCCCACCCCACTCCAAATGCAAAAAAGGTTTTACAGCCTTCTGCAATTTCCCATTGATTTTATTGTCAACATTTGCTTTGCTTTTCTTGAAATTAGTGATTAAATAAATTGAGTTACACCTTTCTAAGTTAAGCAGACTCAATAGGCTTAGTAGGCTGTATCTTTGTTTATGACTGTATTGTAAGAGTCCAACTATGTGTGTCATCCTTTCAGTAGGAATCATTAGGAATTGTGGCCTTTTATGTTATTAAATTCTCCAGCAGCATTTTAAGAGTACAAAACACATGCTCACAATTTGGAAGGAGGAAACATGCATGTATGGGAACTGTGTGAAGACTAGCAGGCCATAGCGAAGAACAAAACTAATCCAACTGGTTTGGATACATGCACAGGAAAGGAAAAAGAATGTAGAACTGCTTCAAGGTCAGTTGGGACTGATGCAACTTTGCATTCCCTGGATCTGACCTTGTGCCTTGTATGCTGAGGAGATATGACAAGGAAAGATTCTCTCCACAGTTCTTTCCGATCAAAATTAACCCTTCTGCCCCCACTGTATTCTCTTTTCCTGTGCTAGCCAATATATTTCACATGTTAGAAAGTTTGGTACTGCTTTTGGCTGACCTGAAGTCTCTATAGAACCACATCAAAGTTTCTACTGCAATGTTCCAGAACCTGTGCAACCAAATTATACTAAAGCTGTGCTCCTGAGCACTTGCTTACAATTCCATTGGAAAAAAAAGTTGAACTGAGCCGCACATAATACTTCAGGACCAGTTGTCCACTGCAAACCAAGAAAACTAGAGACTCACTAATAGCACTGTTCTGACAAATGGTTGTCTTCTAGGTATCTCACTATTGTTCTGAAGCTCAAGCTCATTTTGGGTTCAGATATTATGTTTATTTTTTAATGTTTTGTTCCTATGCAATAAAATCTATTTAAAACAAAGAAACTGGAACAAATATATTGGATTCTTTGATAGAAACGGCATGAGTCCGTGTATGGTATGACTATAGCATGGCATCATTTTCAACTGGAACATTCATCATACTAATGCAAAAGTGCACATGGCCTAGATCCGCCTGGGGACCAGCAATGATTTCAGGAGAATCATGATGATGCTTTTAAAGAGGAGTGATATAAGGACTACAGAGCAAAACGGGTAGAGTTGAAAAGAAGCACAGAGGATGCTGTCCCAGCATTCCAGCAGACACAGATGCTGAAAAGGTCACAGCCAGCATCTGGTATGGGTGATTTTGGCAGCCTGCCCTGGGCACTGCTAACCCATTCCACTGCCCTGTGATGCCCCCTAGAAAAGGTAACCAGATTCTCCTACTTCCAATAGTGGCACATGAGCAACTGCATTCTATTGTTCCCTCTTATTGTCACAGACTAAGACTTTTTTGGGGAGTCCCAACAGTGAGGACTAAGAGGGTGGTGAAAACCACGGAGGAATGTGAGGTGCTCCAAAGGGATTTGTTGAGGCATCAACATGGCAGATGCGGTTCAATGTGACCAAGGGCAAAGTGATGCACATTGGAGCCAAAAATTTTAACTATAAATATATGTTGATGGGGTCCGAAATGGCAGAGACTGACCAAAAGAGAGATCTTGAAGTCGTAGTAGATAACTCAATGAAAAATATCAAGACAGTGTGCGACTGCAATAAAAAGGGGGGAGAGGGTGGCTTAGAAGCACGATTTGAGGATGGAAAAACAAGTGTTCGTTCATTCCAGTATGTATGTTCCCCTT
>NW_015164225.1:406533-419205 GCF_001447785.1 Gekko japonicus
GGTCAATGTTGGTCCAGTCAAAAATGCAATCCCATTTAATAGGATTTGAGTCCTGGGCAGACATCCAGACCTCTGCTAGAAGTATTTTCTGGTGATATACACTCTGGGTCACAAAGCAGGGAAAACTCTACCAAGGGTCATAATGGAAAATTCTAGTTGAGGTCTATTCTTTACACTGCAACCTTCATTTTAATTTTTGTGCTGATGTCCCCCCATTTTATTCCTCCACTTCTGAACTCAACCTCTGCATGCCCCCTGCCCAATTCCCAAATGTCTTTACACCATATCTTAATAGACATTTGGGTTACTTTATTAATACATCCAGAAATGAAGTTATTTTTCCTTCCTACTTTTTTCTCTTTCCTCAGCAGCTGATAATATTCTTCTTCTCTCTCCACAACCTGAACACAGCCTGGGGATTGTCAGACTCTTCTTTTTCATTTCAGATTTAGTCCATCTTTTGCTAAATCTTGCTGCTATCAGCTTCTTCAGATCTATCAAAGTGCTCAACAATTTCCCCATTATTTCCCACCTGTACTACTATTAGAGGTTTGCTTCTTATTTTCTCAGCCCTTCATCTCAAATTTTATTCTGAGCCTCTGGTGTACAGTTGATCTTTTTGGTTTACGACTGCAATCATTACGTGATGTAGTGATTACAGTATTGCACTTACTCATTTGGAACACTTGCTTTGCTCCTCTCCAGATCTGCCTAAGTTAGCTTACAACAACAAAACAGTAAAAACAAGTCATATCAATTTAAAAAATCCTACACGGCAAAAAAAAAAAAAAAAGCCTTGCCAATAAAAGCAACCCAGGGAATAACAGCACATAAAATGGAACTGTCTATAAAATGATAATGATAAAATGGTCCCTAGGCTAGGAGAAAACCATAAAACATCTCAAAAGAGCCTGGGCCAAAAAAAAAAAAGTACCAGGTGAGCCTATATAGGAAGAGCTTTCCAAAAGCAAGGTGCGACCACCACAAAAAGCCCTGTCTCTGGTCTCTGGTCACTGCTTGCCTTACTTCTACAGGCAGGTGCACAGAAAGCAGGGCTTGAGAAGAGGATCTTAACTGGCAGGCTGCATAATATGGGAGGAGACTTGGGAGACCTGAGTTCAAATCATGCAACTGGTTAAGTGCCCTTGGATATAATCTGCCCCGAACGGTTGTTGTGGCAAAGACTGGAGAAGGGGAGAACCATATACGCTACACTGAGTTCATAAGAAAATAGGAGAAGCCAATGTTGGATCAGGCCAGTGGCCCATCCAGTCTAACACTCCGTCATACAGTGGCCAAAAATACCAGGTGACATCAGGAGGTCCAGCAGTGGGGCCAGGACACTAGAAGCCCTCCCACTGTTGCCCCCCCCCCCCAAATCCTTAGAGCACTGTAAAAAACAGGTGAAGGAGTCAGTCTTGCCCCAAATCACACGAAACAGTCATAATTTTAAGTGAAGGAGTCAGTCTTGCCCCAAGTCACATGAAAATGGGAAGAAATTGGGCCTGTGTTTCAGTGCCAAGCTACATTTATTTACTGTATTTACAGTTGACCTTTCTTGCTGAGATTCCAGGGAGATTTTTTTAAAAAATCAATAAAACAATGTAAACAATGCAATAAGACTGGATCACAAAATTGGAAACGAATGCAGTAAAAACAAGACACAAAATAACCAGTGCAACCTTACTCCCTTTATAAAAGTGTGCTGCTGAACAACTCCCTTTTACACGTTCTGGGGAATGATAGTAGTGTGGGAGTACATTACAGTAGACTAGGCCTCAAGGTGACCATGGCATGGATTCATGTGATCAGATCAAAAGTGTCAGAGTAGGGAGCCATCTTCTGAATAGTGAAAGAAGAAGAAAGCATTATTCACAGCTGCATTTTATATGATCCATAATCAGGTCTCATAGCATTTTCCTTAATGATGTGAGGTCTGGCAGGTGAAGCAATTTGGACTGAGGCCATGGTTAATCCTTTCCCCTGACTACTATTTCCATGATAGAAATTATCCCCAGAACTGCCATTAGGGATGATAGTGGGGGAAAATGACAGGTACACTTTTTTCCTTACTACAGGAGATCCAACAGGAGATTTCTAACAGGTCCACAATCAAGAAATAAAGAGTTAAAAGCCCTCACCCCAGGGCTGCAGATCCGATCCAATCCAAATTCCCCCCGTGTTTGTGTGGTCTCAATGGTACAACCAAACCCAATGTTCTATTTACTGCACAACTGACGAAAAACTAAGAATTTCTCTGGCAGTGCACAGAAGCAAAAATTCATGTGCAGAATACAACAGACAGCTATATGAGTAAATCAGAGATTACAAAAATAATATTCTGCAGATTGGGGTGGGGGGGAGTGTCCAGAAATAAGTCTGCCAGCTCCTTGACCAAAGGTGGCGCATGGGCCTCTAATAGTGAATGGCAAGGAGAGGGTCACCACCTTCTCTCAGTGCACTGAAAGTTATAGGGTGATTTGTCTGTCCCCTTCTGTTGCCATCTTCCACCAGCGGGTGAAGCCTTTTTTGTTTAATTTCACATTCCCTCAGTGAACCCCCTTCTCTGCCCGAGATTTTAATTGTTGTTTTTGCATGTATTCGTTTTAATGGTTTAATGACATATTGTGTCTGGGGGGTTGGTGTTAAAGGTTTTGAAATGTGTATGTTTTAATTTGTTAGCCACCTTAGTGGCCCTTGTGAGGGCAGAAAGTCAAGATAAAAAAGGTTAAAAAATAATAAATGATTGAGATGTATGCACACCTTTCAAGAATCACTGCTGCTGTAGATCAGCTACAGAAACTAAGGGGCAGGGTACTACTAAGGCCTGATTTATATGTGATGCTGGTAGGCAAGAAAAACTTACCTGTGCCAAGCTGCATTCACTCTGCCCCTTGTTTAAGTTGAGCCACTATGCATGTAATGACAATCCAATTCCAATCCAATCCAATCACCTTTGTTGGCATGTAACACTTGCAAACTCATATACAACAATAACTTCATGTGCAAAATTAGCAACACTGTGCACCACTGGCCTAGGCTATGGATTCTTGACACACTAACAGTACATGTGTAGCAGGTTGAAGGCCCAGTTTAAATGGGAATACACAATGTCACACATTTAAGTCAAGCCTTAGTGAGGTCACTCAAGAACCCAGATCTTATTTTTCCACACAGAATATTCCTCACAGCCAGTTTAGCTGAAACAGAACAGGAGACAAAACAAAACAGTGACATTCAACTTCTGGTCACTAGATGGCAGCATCTAGTAAGACGGGAGGCAAATTTTGACATACACACTCGTTAGGCTTCAATAGCCTCCCTGACTATGCCATTAGAAGCAAAGTTTTACTGGTGTTCAAACGAATAGGAGTGGAAGAATTAGACCACAATCAATGCATGGCTCTGGGAAGTCTCAGTTTACAAGAAAACAGAAGAGTTGGCATTTAGGCTGTACTGATTCCAAGACTGTGAAAATGGCAAACAGGACAGAGGACCTTAAGAATTCAGTTCCAGTCAGGGTTGAGTTCTTTCCTTGTCCAAATAAAATACTAGCAAGTCCTTCTTTGCAGATATCAGACCTCAGTTCCAGAGGGCTTGCTATTATAAACAAGGTGGGCAAGCATCAGGGACAGTACTGATCCTAAGACTCTGTGACTCCCATCCCACAGAATTTTATCGGGCACTGAACCTATTAGCCATTTAGGTATCAGGCAAAGGCAAAAGCTGCGGTGGCTCAAGTGGTTAAGACGCTGAACTGCAGGCTGTGGAAGGCCACTAGTTCAGCAGTTCGAGACCCCCGAGTTGCCACATGACAGAATGAGCTCCCATCTCTAGTTCCAGCTCCTGCCAACCTAGCAGTTCGGAAGCAAGAAATTGCAAGTAGATAAACAGGGACCACTTTGGTGGGAAGGGAACAGCGTTACGTGCGCCTTGGTGTTTAGTCATGCCGGCCACATGACCACGGAAATGTCTTCGGACAGTGCTGGCTCTTTGGCTTTGAAACGGAGATGAGCACCGCAACCCTAGAGTCGGATTCGACTGGCTTTCGAGTAAGGGAACCTTTACCTTTATAAAGACACTTTAATTCTCCCAAGCCTTTCACTAAGTTGCTCACTATTTTATTTCTGCTGGTAGCCTGGCTATTTTTACCGCTGGTTTTAAACCACGGTACAGCCCTGGATTCTCTCCGCTCATTTTTCTGCTGTTTATAGCTGGCTTAAAATGAAAGTGTTGCCACTTTAATCTACTTTTATCCATTTCAGGTCTTTTTATCACTGCATTTAAAAAAAATGATTTTACTGTATTTATACTAAACTTTATCTTGCTGGTTTTATTGTTCTAAATGGATGTTGTAGACCACTTTTTATTTTTAAAAAACCAGAAGTATCAGCACATTTTAAATCATAAAAATATAAATATGCAGCCATTCCTGATGCAGGCATTTTTCATTGTACAGTTTCTTGTCCTCCTCAGACTTGAGCACTCATCACGAATAATCAGAACCTGTTTTTCCAAAGATATCTTGCAGTAAAGTGACTGCAAGTGTTTGAAGAAATCACTCTTATCTCAGCAGCCTCTCCTGAAGGTTTCTCAAGTTTGGTGCTGCTACTGAAGAAAATGAGCTACCACGATGGCCTAGGACAGCTGAGTAGAGGAGGATTCATTTGCTTTCTCATTGTACTATTGTACTATGTACCTTGTACTACGAAATGATCCAAATGCTAAGCTCTAGATTTAAATGTACACATTCATCAAGGAGGTAAAGGCCCTGATCCTGCTTCATATCCTACAACTGCTTGTCATCCTGGCTCCTCACCACAGGCCACACCATCATAGCTAACAGGCTAATGCAAGCAGGCATGTCTGCACTGCTCAGTGTTGTCATGGAAACCCAAAGCAGACACTGTGATATTAAAGCATCTTTCGGGGAGAACAATTTGAGGGGAAACTCTAAATCACTAGGAATCATGTTCCTACAGATGCTTAAAAAGGCTATGAAAAGTCACCTCCCCCCCCCTCCCAGTCTTTGTGATCACCTTGAGGCTAAAGGAGAGAGAAAACATTTATAATCTAGGCTTCCTTGAGGATTCATTATAAATAGCTTGGCCCTTTTCATGCATGTGATGAGGTTAGAAAGCTGTTGCCTGGGCCACAATAAAACAGCCTCTGAGCGGTTATTGTACTACTTCTCCTCTTGCTGCTGCTGGCTACCCAGAGAGTTTGAGCTGACTCTTTACAACAGTAGAACAAATTTAGAATCCAGTGGCACCTTTAAGACCAACAAAGATTTATTCAAGGTATGATCTTTCATGTGCATGCACACTTTATCGAATCCATAATGCAGTAATGCATAATACATAATTCGAATACATATCAAATACATTATGCAGTTCCGCAGGGCCTGCAAGACGGAGCTCTTCCGCCAGGCTTTTATATAGGGGCCGCCACCTCTGCCACCTCTATTATTACCATCATTGGAACAATGGGGTTGGGAGTGGTCCCCGGAAGAACTGCCATACAATTCTGCATGGCACTGATGCTGCTGGACTGGCTTGGACCATCGACAGGACAATTTCGCCTTAATGAAATGATTGATACCATTTTCAGAGACCATCTTGCTGCATGGAGCACTTTATTTGTCTTTGTTGTGATTTAACAGCTTTTAATGTTTTATATTGTTTTTATGTATGGGCTTGTGCCTTCATGTAAGCCGCCCTGAGCCCGTTCGCAGGGAGGCCGGGGTAAAAATGCAATAAATACTACTACTACTACTACTAATAATAATAATAATAATAATAATAATACATTAGAATGGCAGGGAAGTTTCAAAGCCATTCTAATTTATTTGATAAAGTGTGGATGAACACAAAGGCTCATACCTTGAATACACCTTTGTTGGTCTTAAAGGTGCCAATGGACTCTAAATTTGTTCTACTGCTTCAGACCAACACGGCTGACCATCTGGATCTATCTTTACAACAGGACACTCCTAACAGCTTGCTTTACTAAAATGAAGGCAATGCGGATGGTAGCAGAATATAAAACAACATGCTTCTGGGGTCTGTTATCTTAATCCAAGAGTTTGGTTGGGACAACAGCAACTGTCTTTCACAACTGGAGGGCCTTCTTATGTGAGCAGGGTTTTTGTGCAATAAATGCAGATTTGTTCCAAAGCTGGACTGTACACTCTGTACATCTTCCATCAAGGTTATGGCATTTCTGCAAGAGAAGCACATTTTCCAAGTACCAGGATTGCAGTATTTAGTGCTGGGTGGCGGAGGGATGGGATATTTTCCCTTCCTACCCTGCTCAAAAGTGCAATCATTACTATTGTGACTGCAGTATAAACTCTGGTTGTGATTCATGGGCAATTGTTGGGATTCTGAGATTCAAGATCGATGGTCGTTTTGCAAACACAAGAGTCACATTAGTAAAAGAAAAATATCTTTACTACAAAACAAAATAAAGCATGTGTAAGGTACTTTGGATAAAAGAAATAAAATGAAAAGGTTACATACTTGCAGTTACTTTCAGTACTAAATGCTAACAGCTACATCTTTCTATCTATCTGCCGGCTTCTAGAGGGAGCGTCCTGTCTGCTTCACACAAAGAGCCATAAAACTTGTGAATACATTAATGCTAGATCAAAGCATTTCCACAAGAAAGTTGTTAGTTGACCAATACAAAGGTTACAGGTCACTTCATTAGGCTAAACAACTCCCACAAACTTTCCCACCATAGAATACATTATGTAACGTAACATCCTGTTTCCTAACAAACAACACTTAACTCTGTAATGACTGAAGTGTAAGCAACTTGAAACTCCAACAGCAATCAATGACACCAACCACAATGCTTTTCCTGTACATGACAAGCTGAAAATGTCTGGTTTAGCTTTTCAACTTTAGCTTTGCACTCCTGCACTGCCAGACATCAATGCAGCCATTCTTTTTTAAACGTCAATGACAGCAAGACTAATCAACACTCCTAGCACCTGCCATGTTGCTTTTGGGTTCTATTTCTTTTAAATTTTGAGGAGTCATGACCACTCGTCTTCATGCATTAGGGTTGGATGAGCCTGTACCTCTCAGCATCTAGGAAGAAGCTAGGTATTCCTGAATAAAAACTTGGGCTTGGATCCTAATCCACATTTCCTTTCCATTGCAGAGGTGGTCCCTCCACTGCAGAGTGTGTTCCTCCAGTGCTAGATACTTCCACTCACACAAGATCCATGTCTTTCAGCCAGGTGAATGGTACCTAGAACCTGAGGAATGCATCTGATACAACCAGACTGCCCCTGCAACAGGCAAAGAGGGATGCAAGCTGAAAGGAGGATTAAGATCCAAAGCAGAGAATACCTGGATGCTCCAGTTTGAAGTAGGATATGGGTGCCTTAGTTAGATCCTCATAACAGTCCAGCTTTGAAGGCATCTGCAAAACAAGCTTGGAGAGTTCTATAGCCAGCATGCCAAAGTAACACATGTATTAATACTGTTCATGATTTTTTGCTTAGCTCCTTCTGCAAGGCCTGCTTGGCATTAAGGCTGCAAAGCCATGCAGTGCATCTTCTCAATGGATGCTACTAACAATTATTTATCTGTAGAGCACAGCCAATTGAGGACCTGTGTCAGTATTGCATCGGTTTTCTTGATTTATTTATTTGGGAAATCTATAAGCTGCCTCTCCGAAGACCTGCTCAAGACAGCTCACAAAATACAATGAAATCATAAAACCACAGCATAAAAAATAAACCGGCAGAAAACACATGGCAAAAACATTTGTCAACTTAATCCGATGTCTATATGACTGTCCTCAGGCTAGAAGCAGACCATAAAGACAGCTTTAAAAAGATGGAACTGCTTCAGTTAAAAGCCTGTATGAAAAGGAATGTTTGGGGCTGGTGCCTAAAGTAGAGTAAGAGCAGTGCCAGGCAAGTCTTGAGAGGGACGACATTCCAAAGGCAAGGTGCCCGTCACTGAAAAAGGCCGATTAGCAGTGGTTACCTGCCTCCCCCTGCAGACTGGGAGATAGAGAGCACGGCTTGAGAAGACGATCCTAACTTTCAGGTTGAACAGTACAGGAGGAGACACTTTTTGACATACCCCCAACCCAAAGCCATTAAAAGCCTCAAAGGTCTATTGTCCTGCATACATGGAACCAAAGAAGAGGTTTGCAGTTAAATGGTTTGCTGGTATGATAAATACAGATCAGCAATCTAAACTTGTATACCTCTTATGTAACCAAGACAAATATTATGTATGAGATTGCCAAATTTTATGGTGGTTGCACAGAAGCTGAGGAGAAAGTATGCTGAAAGGGCAATAAATTGCCAGGACATCCAATTTTTGTAGATACAAACTACCTTCAGCTTGTATTGCATGACATTGTTTTAACAGCATGATAATGTAACAGATTTACTGGCCAAACTATATATATAATTTGAATGTTAAATAATTTCACTGCCATGACACGACTTTGAGAAGCCATACAAACAAAATATTAAAATGCTGAATGAAATCAAGGAGGATTAGTTGCCTCAGCAAAATAGGATATTTCTCCTATGCTTGTTTTCCAGATGGAACAGGGGCCAACCTAAGATGAGTCGCACTGACACCATTTTCTTACTTGTTGTTTAAGGTTTTTAAAGAAGATAGCCAAGGAGAGGGAGAATGAAGAACAAAGAGAAGAGATTGATATAGCTCAAGCAGAGACACAGATGGCCCAATATTCCTATATAAACAGGAAACAAAGCACAATTTTTGTACAATTGTCCATAATCAGCAATCATTTGCAATTTTTCTACAGCCATCAATGCACACAAAGACAGGAGTACCCAAAGCAGCCCACAGGTTGAATCCAAGCCCTGAAACTGTGTCAGACCATGGTACTGCTTCACTTGTAAGAAAATGGTTTCAAGTTGCAAGAAAAGAAGATACACCATACCTTGGCATTTGGCACATAATGCCCCAGTTAGGCCAACAGTAAACGCTCATACTTCATGTGAAACCTGACTAATCACAAAAGATCAGTTTATACAGAAAGGTGCACTTTTGGCCCATAATTCATTGTTTGGAGACCATGGTGACTTAGTTCAGGTGCAACAGCAAACCATCGCTTGCCACGACATAAACAAGCATGAGAGATCCTTGGAGGTTGTGTACTCCCCCCCCACACACACACACACTTCTTCTGATCTGAGATTTTATCAGCAGAACCACAGTTTGCCATTATAGCCCACAGGCAAATTGTGGCCTGCATCTATGGCTTGCTCGTTTCTGAACCCAAGCAGTGTCTCCTAAGAATACATAAGACAGTCATTTCTAGCCTTTTTAAAAAAAAAATGGCACTGAGCCTGTACTTGCAGCAATGAACAGAATCATTCATCATCTTCAGTGCTGGACAGTCAAAGAATGCATAATTGACAGTCCTAGAATGATTGTTCTGATGGTCATCCTAGATCTAAGTAAATTGGTATCAAAGGATGTCAAGCAATTATGATCAGAGCTGCTGCTTCTATAAATCAGCCCTGGGAATAAGATGAGCTGTCTCCAAGAATAACACAGTCATAACAAGATTGGACTTCAGGGCGCAGGAGCCTTTATCATTTCAAGTGTCACTCAGCAATGTTTGGTCATACTTCCTGCCTGTCAGGAAGGATAACCAGTCAAGATAACTCTGATTAACATGAGCCTTTCTTGCCCTGTAGAAGTTTCTCCATAAGCTTACACACATTTTCATTTACCTGTTTTCTATTTACTGCTCTCCCTGCTTGCACTAGGCACCAAATCCCACACTGTGTGCTACTCTTTCCCTGTCCCATCATGTTAAAAAGAATATTTGTGATTCACTGTTTGGCTGGATTGGCACATTCTTAATTCAGACATGAACGTCAGGAGATGGATATGAGGTGGCCACAAGACCCACATCCAGGTTCTCCGCAGCTAGCATTTTCAAGTGGTGGCAGAAACCGCTCCAATCCCCTCTGCTGCAGCAGTCACAGCTCTCTTTTGTCTTTGTCTCCTTGCCAAGGAACACTGACTCTAATTAGAACATCCTACCTATCTCTTTGATCAAGTATACATTTTCTGTTGGAGATTTCAACTCACTGCAAAACAAAGCAGCAGCCTTCTCTCATTACCCTGACTTAGGCATCCTTGCTTTGACTTTTTACAGAATTGTCGTGCCAAGAAAGGTGCTGCACTGGCAAATTTCTCCCTGGGGCAGGTACAGCAAGGGCACAATCAATGCAAAATGCTGAATGAGGCAAACTATACTTTTTTGTGAGAGGCAAAGAGGTTATGTTTGTTTGCCGGAGAATGAGCCCTCCGCATTCTGATTTGAACACCCTATCAGGCAACACTGCATGCCTAAATATTACTACCAACTAACTGGTAACTGGAGCGCCATTTGCATAGGAGTGAAAGTGCAGCTGATGGCCTTCTCACCGTGAGCAATTCCCTCTCCGGGCCCTGGTCTGGAACTTAACAGTGCCCTTTACAGCAGCATCCACAGTGCCCAGGTAAGACCACCACAGTGAATGGTGGGACTGTTGAGCTGCAGTCCCAGGTTTTCTGTGAGGACAGGAAGGTATATTTTGACACCACTGCAGTGGCTCAAGTGGTTAAGACGCTGAACTGCAGCGAGTGTGTCGCATGACGGAGTGAGCTCCCATCTCTAGTTCCAGCTCCTGCCAACCTAGCAGTTCGAAAGCAAGAAATTGCAAGTAGATAAATAGGGACCACTTTGGTGGGAAGGTAATAGCGTTCCGTGCGCCTTGGTGTTTAGTCATGCCGGCCACATGACCACGGAAACGACTTCGGACAGCGCTGGCTCTTTGGCTTTGAAACAGAGATGAGCACCGCAACCCTAGAGTCGGACTCGACTGGCTTTCGAGCAAGGGAACCTTTACCTTTACTACCACAATATTTCTGCTGAACTGCAAGAAAGGGTAGTGCAATATATGGCTGTGCCCCCGTCCCCTTATGTTTGGAGCCAGGCACATAGCATACTCACTGCTGACAACATCACAAGAGAGCTCTAGTTCTGACAGCTGTACGCAGACTTCCTTGGTTTTAGATGATCTTCTTCTCAGCCCACACCAGCAGGGACCCCTGAGCCCTGAGAATCCAACCTTATTATATGACACTCATAGTACTTTCGAGACCTGCTAGAAATGGGTGTTTAATCTTCTCCCCTGTTCTTTTTACTCCAGTCATCCTCCAAATAGTTCACAATAGTGCTCTCTCACCTTGTGACAGATACGTTAGACTGAATGTTGCCAACTGGCCCAAGATCACCCAGTGAGCTTCATGGCCAAGTTTCCTGGTTTTCCCCAGTTCCTCCTGGACAGATTCTTCAGATGAGGAGGAGTCCCTCTCAGGCCCTGATACCTCTGAGGCGCAGTCCCCTGAGCCCTCTGCAGGCAGACCCCATGACCCTGTCACAGCAGCCAGTTGTGGACCCCACCCCAAGTTAGCCAGACAGCCGAGAACCACCTGGAAAGCCCTGCATCCTATCACCACTTTCCAATGACCAGGAGCCCTGAACCTCAGGATCAGAGATGGAGGAGGACCAGGGCAGAGACAGGGACCCCATGAATGAACACATTCTGCTTTCCAGTCTTTCCCAGGAAGGAGGTGAGGTGTTGCAGCTCTTGACAGAAGCTGGAACTTTAACCAGGTCAACAGAGAGGGCAGGGATCCCAGGGTCCTATAGAAGAAGCTTGGCAACTTTGTTGGTTCAACAGCTCTCATAAGGCTTGCTATTGCAGCCTTCGCTTCTGCCTGCTTGCCTCCATATCCCTGCCTCGGCTCTCGCCTGTCTGTCAGCCGCAAAAGAGAACACTAAACAGGGATCTGAATCCACTTCTGCTCTGCCTTGTCCAAGTTCCATATCTTAGCTACTCCACCTCAGCTTTCAGAGTGAGACAGGTCAGGCTAAGAGTATGCATACCTCAATAAAAACAGACCCCTTGAGAAAACACAGATGGACCTTCTTTCCCCAATTCCTTCATTCAGTGGCTTGGCATACAAGAGGTTTCTGCTTTAATTCCAAGCGTCACTGGCAGCAGGTGCATGGAGAGACCTTGTTCTACCCTTTGAGATCACCACTACTAGAAACCATAAGTTTTAAGCTGGTCCAATGGGCAACTTGGAGGGGAGGGGGAAGACAGCTTTCCTGTGCTCTTCCATTTCACAATTCACCTTCAGACTTGCTCAACAATGCCTAGAAGTATTTGAAGTAAAAGTTGTACACTTACAGGAGAGTAAGCCCAATTGAACACCATGGGCCTTATTTCTGAGTAAACAATCATAACCGTGCGCCGCTAGTCTCACAAGCAAAACCTTTCCATTCCCTGCCCTGCAGCCCTCTGGATAAAAAGTCCCTTGCAAATTACATCTCCGAGCAAAACCTGAAGGAATGGAGAACGACTCAGATGGAGGCATCTAAGCAAAGAAGGTACCTTTCGGGAAAACAAGAAGGGGGTTGGAGTCTCTCGCGTATGCGTGGGAAGGTTCTGTGCCAGACACACCGCCGGGGCTTTCTAAGGCTGGGAGGAGCGCTACGGGCACGCTGGCGTTTCCGGGAGTCCTGGGACAGGGCAGGTGCACGTCTGAAAGGGCCATCCGGGGCAGCCGGAGAGGCCGCGAGGCTCCCTCGGGACTGGGG
>NW_015164225.1:420073-427388 GCF_001447785.1 Gekko japonicus
GCCAATTGGGGGGGTGGGGGGGTGGGGGGGTGGGGAGACTGAAAACTGGTTTCGCCAAGGCGAGCCATCCCAGATCCGCAAGTGACAGAGCTCTTCGTCGCTGCTGCGCTCGACCGTAAAGTGCCACCCTCGCCTGTGGATGTGAGGCGAGGTAGAGGAACGTAGCCAATGAGCCGCTCACTAATCTTCCACTCCCTTTGCGCTACCTGGAGATGTTTGACAAGTGCCGAGATTGATGGAGGTGTGGGAAGAGTGGGCGTGGCTAATGCTAGCTAGTGGGGAGGGGAAGAGAAATGCGCTCACCGTGACCAGGGGGTTCCAAAGGGAGGGCCCCTTGAAATGGAGACTGAGAATTTATCTGTATAAATTCACCCTGGCCTTTTTGCCTTTGATTGGAATTAGGCACAACTGGTATCACATACCTCTATTCCTTAATAAAATGGTAGGTGTAGTAAAGTTCCAGGGATGGCTTTAGCCACCTCATCAGCTTCTATAAGGTCTTAGCACACAAGGGACAAGAACAGGAATGTTGAATTGGGGTAGGCAAGGATGCATGCGGTTGTCAACAGGCCTGGAAAAAATGCCCTCTATTAAAGGTGCAGGGTGTTTTTCTCCAGACCTGTTGGCAACTCTAGTGACACAAACACAGCTAATGATCTAAAAATCTTGGCAAAATACCCCTGAAAAAGAGTATTAACTCTGAATACATTAGGGATTTGCAATAAAGTTCTCTCCCTTCCTTTCTCTTCTGTCTGTCAAAAGGAGTGGGCATCCTTTGGGACTTTGCTCATTTTTGTTTCAAGTGGTACAATTTGAACCCCCGCCCTCTTTTTTTCTTTTTCTTTTTTTTGCACAAAACCATACCCACTCTCTTCTTTAAAGTGTGTTGTGGTTCTGTGAACCTGGTTTCCCGCTCTTTCTTAAGCCATGGTGATCATTGCAAGCATACTTTTTTCTGGTTGTCTTACCCTGGGGGAGCGTATGAAAGGTATTTGGGGGGTCTGGTAGAAGGGAGGCCAAAATGGCAGAGTTAGAGAACTCCTGAGTGTTTGCACTTCTTCTTATAACCCTACAGCCTTTTGGTTCTGATGCCGATTAAGCCAGTTCAAGGAGTGCCTTTGTAACCGGCAACAGGCAAACATAAAGAATAGCTGCACTCCAGGATCCTTTTTCGTACATGGAAATGAGAATTAAAACTATGGCTGAATGACACTAGACATGTCATTCCTGTTACAGTGTTTCAGCACAGAGATGGGCACCCTGTGTCTCTCTAGGATAAGTGGGTAGGAAAAATCCATTAGGGGTTCATCTAACCCAGTATATTTATTAACAATACAGTAGGAAGCTTATGGTCACTGTGCACATTTCAAGCACAGCTTGCTTACTGTGTTTTAGTTCAAATAAAAATGCGTTCCACCACTGCAGTTTTATGAGAATTACAACATTCCTGTAGTGGTATTTCTGTTGCCTGAAACAGTTTTCATTGTTACTCAGGTGGCACTCTGGCAGTCTTGAGACATCTGCCATTCATTTTGAGCTTGCTTTATTTATTATATATGAATATCTCACCTTCCACGGAACTCAAGGATGCACACACAGACATCTCAGAGGGTCTCCCTCAACTGGGTACATACCAGACCTAGACTTATTTTGCTTCAGCAAAGTTGCAGCATTATGTGCCTTCAGACCCTTCTTGGAGACCTGGAGGGACATGTTTTAAGACTGGGACAAACAGAGGAGGTTAACATGGTCCCTGCACATACATGACCTGGTGATTGGGGGTGAGGTGTAGATCTCACCTGCATGATAAGTACTTCAAAGGGACAAATTCTGTTTTTTCATTGGACAGATTATGTTTTCTCACTCCCTGCAGAAGTAGCTTTCTAGCTACTGTAGTTGGGAGAAAAGCCTGAAAATGTGACCCAGATGTACTTTTTGGATAAAATCCAGAAAATACATAAATAGCCAACTACTTATAAAACCTACCCAATCGTGATATTTAAAGCAATGTCATGTCCTATGTAGGAGAGAGCAGCTAGAGCTGCTGTGTTTTATTCTGGCGGTATTCTTTGATGGTTTATTGACAGGTAAAAATTTAGTGGAGGAAACATTCCCTGGATTTCAGTGACTGGGGAAGCAGTCACATAACTGCTAAAGACACAGGAATCTTTTAAAGAGCACCAGAAATGATTTTTTTTTTCTTCAGGAAGGAAAAAAGAAATCTGATCCAGTTCCACATTGGAGAACACTGAACTGGAGTGAGATGAGGCATGTCTTCTTTTCCACTTTTGACCTATTCCTATTTCCATATCAATACAGAACTTTAGTTTCTAGAACATGGCACAATTTCATGCATTAAAGGTGGTCTTATGACTCCTTGCTGCTGTGTCTTGGCCTTAGCTTGCTTTTTTGTGGAAGGAAGCCCCTCTGGACTCTAAAGAGGTTACTGAGGTTCAGCAACAGGATAACATTTTCTTTAGAACCAATATAACTATCTGCACACGGGAGATATCGTCTTTTCTTTCTGAAATGTATTGGGGGGAGGAAATTTTTTAAAAGTCCCACACTAGGACAATCTGCTTAATTACTGGAAGTATTACTTCTGTTATGCTGCTGTGTCTTGGCAGCTTGCTTTTTTTGTGGAAGGAAGCCCCTCTGGACTCTAAAGAGGTTACTGAGGTTCAGCCACAGGATAACATTTTATTTAGAACCAATATAACTATTTGCACATGGGAGATAGCGTCTTTTTTTCCTGAAATGTATTGGGGGGGCGGAAATTTTTTTAAAGTCCCACACTAGGACAATCTGCTTAATTACTGGAAGTATTACTTCTGTTATTGTAAAAGGAGTACTTTAGTGACCATTGCAACAGAATTTGCCGTAGAATAATCTGTCTTCACAGAGTGTGCCAGAAGCTGTGTGATTACTTTCTTGCCTAATGCAAAACATTCCTGGATTAAGTATGTGTGTACAGGATGCATACAGACATAACCTTCTGGAAAAGTGGGGCTACTTGGGATCAAACAAACAGGTTCCCATTTAGGGTCAAGGTTGAGAAAAGCCAGTTCTGGTGGTTTGCACCAGAAGCCACCTGTGCACATCAGAAGTGCACAAACACACCCATCTCAGAGGAGTTTTGCTACTCTTTTTAATATTGCGCTTTTTGTAAAACAAAAAGTGGCTGAATTACCATTTGAATAATTAAACCTCTATCTGGCATTAGAAACAAATTAGAAGGGCCAATAGCCTATCTGAAACACTGGGTGGGGAGAGGATGACAAGTGAACCAGAGTTCGCTTTGCTATTATGTAAACTTTTCATTTAACAATGCAAATATTGGAAGTAGGGAAATCCACTGTGATTTCTGTTTTCATGTTATGGCTGTCTGCACCCATACGCATATGCTTTTCCTGTTCATCAGTAAGAGCAAGCTTACCTTGAAAGACAAGGGTTTATTTATTTATTTTATTTATTATTTATTTATTTTGGGATTTATATCCCGCCCTACCCATACGGCCCAGGGCGGCGAACAAGCGGCAACGCCGGGAATAAAACATAAATTACATTAAAACATCAATAAATACAAACTAAAATGGTGCTCTACAGTTCATTTTAAAATTTCAAGATGGTCGATCTTCCTCACTGGCGGCCGATGGTATAAGAGCGGGAGCGCCAGAGTGATGTTCCTCCTCTGGGCGACGTCTACCCCTGCCCAGAACCAGGGTAGATGGTAAACCAAGCCACAGTGGTGGTATAGTGGCGGCGGCGGGTTGAACAGTGAGTCATTCTAATGATTTCACAGTTGAAAGCAGTAGGGCAGCTGCCATCCAGCATCCTTATCCTTTTTATTTATTTATTTATAATTTCAATGTATAGCCTTCCCTCCCCGTGCGCGGGCTCAGGGCGGCTCACAGACAGGCAAAACCAACATATAAAACAGATTAAAATCATATAAAAACATCACTACTATGTTACACATAATTACAACTTATTAAGTGCTCTAGATGTTCAAACAAGATCTTCCATAAAGATGACGTCTCGAAGATGATACACCCAATCAGTGCTGCTAGTTCCATGTGGCGCTGTTGTTCTCTTTTCCCAGGGCCAGAAGCTAGTGATGGTAAAATCACTATTTAAGACCAAGACACACTGTCCGTCACTTTAAAAAAAACTATAAAGGGAAATTTAAATTTAAAAATAAATCACATATGTCATGGTTATATATCAAAGTATATGGAAAAGAACAAAAGATGTACATATTATAAATACAAGGGAGGAAATCATAATTAAACGTATCAAAACTTCCTTAACACTGAAACTTCCACATGAATATATTCCTCCTGTAGTGACTTTTGGTAAGCAGCATTGAATGTGGTGGTGCTGCAATCAGAAGCAAATTTAAGTTGCAATCCTAAATATGAATAAGTCTTGTTGAACATACTGGCACTTACTTTGGAGTCAGTGTGCATAGGATCAGGTTGTACAACTTGTAATGAATATAAGAAGGGCCCTGCATCCTGTCTCAGGCACGTAGTAGCCAGCCAGTTAGACAACCAGTGGCCAACATAACATTAAAACATCCCTGAGCTTGTCTTACGATATTTACGATCTTTGCGAATGTTGTTAATGTGGGATATAAAGCACAAGGGAGTCATTCTTAAATCAAGTGCACTCTCCTGCCAGTGTAAGCCTCAAATTCACATTACTGAACAAGCTAAACAAAACCAGATTTCAGCTATCATGAGTGAAAACATCTTTAGTATTCCACCACAAACTTGTGTAAAAGCTTGTGTGTAGTTCCAGGGTGACTCATACTGTGGTGAAGCACTAAAATGAGTAATTTTACAACCTCCACATTCTGTCTTGGCAGACAATGGGAAAGTTGCCATGGACTGAAAACCATCACCAGAAGTGGTAGTGTCAACCAGCCCTTATGCTGTGCTTGTTCATGTGGTGATGGCTGAACTGATGTCAGGAATCTAGATGTAATTTAGGGTGCAGGACCATGGGTGCAAAACAGGGTCAAGCTCAGGTCAGGGGTCAGAAGTCCAAGGGTCAGGTAATTCCTGGAATTTAGGTGTGGAGCCTTGAAATGATGGGGTTTGGGGAGCGGAGGGACCTCAGTGGGGTATAATGCCATACAGTTCACTTGCCAAAGTGGCCATCTTCTCCAGGGGAACTGGTCTCTGTAATCTGGAGATCAGTTGTAATTATGGGAGACCTCCAGGCCTTCTCTGGAGGTTGGCAACTCTGTCTGGATGTAATAAGCAACATTAAGTTCAGGTCAAAAGTACTAATAAGCAGTTCAAACTTAAGAGGTCAGAAGCAAGAAGTCTCATCTAGGTCAGGCAGGGTTCAAATTCTAGGAAGCCAGATCCTGTTAGGGAAGCTAAAGCACTAAGCCTACTCTGGAACGTAGGCCGACACCCAAGCTGACCAGACTGCTGAGGAATCAGCTTGCAAAACCAGCCTTTACAAGGCTCCTTTGAGCCAGGTGATCCCAGACGTGAAGATGAACTGCAGCACAGGAGGCACTGTTATACAGGTAGCAAGGCTCTGGGTGTGGTCTGGGAAGGGTCCTAATCCAAATCATTTCCTAGTGCCTCAAAATTGGTGTCCCAATAGCAAGCCAATTTTTCAACTGTCCTCAGCATTTTTGTATATAGCAACAGCTTTCATATGTAGAATTAGGTGGAAAATGTTATGGTGCACAGAGAGAGAAAAGTACCCCATATTTCTAACTGCAGATTCAGCTTCTATCAAAGACATAGCTGTGACATCAGTTGTGAGGTAGGCAACTCTAAAGGTTTGTTTGTGGATAAGCTCATCCCCAGTAGCTGGAGGGCCTTGCCTTCTGGTCAAGATCTGCTATCATCATTGTGATCTTATTGTGCATAGCAATACTGCTTCACAATATAAAATAGTTCTATTACAAACCAGTGGATTGTTAAGGCCAACTCTGCGATTGTGGATGTATTGCACAATTTTATATGTTATATGTCTGTTCCTAATAGCAGATAATATGTTTAAACTGCAAAAGCAGACTAATTCTGTTTAAATGACTCCCCAAGAAATCTATACTGGGGACAAAAGGGCATATAATGGCAAATATCTTCCACCTTTCTAGACTCAAGATGACCAAATCTTTCTTCATAAGGAGATAGTGGCCAGGGTTTACTAGGGTGTGTCTAGTGGTAGGGCATCTGCTTTGCATGCAGAAAGTCCCACATTCGATCTCTAGTTACAAAGATCAGGTAGTAGTTGATGTGAAAGACCTTGGCCTGAGACCCTGAAGAGCTGCTGCCAGTCAGAGTAGGCAACGATGACCTTGGTGGACCAATGGTCTGAGTCTGGTGAGTAATTCTTACATTACATTCAACACATGCTATTAAAAGTGCAGCAACACTTTTTTCTCTCTTTTGTGTTGCTGCACATTTTTGTAGGTTGTTTTGAGGGATTGCCTTTTTCTTTATCATATTCAACAAAAGTATAGCTGAATGTGTGACTGAAGCCACACATTTGTCCATGTACTGGTCCCGGGTTTCCTTTGTAAAGTGAATGCATGCCGGCTCTTTCTTGCAAACAGATGTATGCAGACAGGGAGTATGCTCATTCAGTGTAACACGTGAAGAGGGCTAATATCAGGCAGCTTCTTGTGTTCATCCATTAGGCCAAAGTGTATTTGTCTGCAATTTAGTGTTCTTGTCCACAGCACACTTCCTGTTTTGCATTTCTACAACTTCCTCCCACAAAACTGAGTTTCGTAACTGATAGTACACTCAACCACTTTTTCCCCCTGGTAGCCAGATTAACAAGAAATTTCTTAACTAGTATGACTAAGAACTTCTGTTGCCTTTTCCTCATTTAGTTCTGCATTGAGACATATTAGCTGCCAATTATTAGGAAGTCTGTTTCATCCTAGTGTCTGTGATAAAGGCTGCCTGAAGGGTTAAACCAGCTTATGAAGCAGTTTTTCTCTGTGGAGCTGAAAGAGGGCAAAGTGATGTCAGTTGGGCTGGTAGTTCCTTAATTTTTAAGGAAGCTGAAAGTGGCTTCAGAGAAAGTGGCTTCAGAGTGCTTCCCATGATGCAAACCTGGATCCCCAACATGGGGCCCATGGATGCCGTGGTAACCGTTGATACCTTGCCTGGTGCCAGCCAAACATTTTCCAAAAGTTGGAGGAGCCAGGTGGAGCCTTTGCCCACCATGGCTTTGTATAGGCCACTGGAGATCAGGTTTGCTCTGGAGATTTAAATAATGTTGCTTCAGAGGCAGCTGCCACAAGTGTCAATTTTTTTCTCTCACAACTCTTTCC
>NW_015164225.1:427422-436836 GCF_001447785.1 Gekko japonicus
CACTTCTCTGGATGTGTGTTTGGCTTCAACTCCCACGGCAGTTATTTTGTAGCTGTACCCACCCCACCCTGTGTCAGAATTCCAAAGATGGCCATCAGGATTGGGGACCACTGATGGAAACACGCCTTTATTTTGTCACTTTTAGTCGAATGGGCAATATATAAATAGCAAAAAAAAAAAGTAGGCAAAGAGTGTATTGGCTGTGTCAGGGCAGGTTTTTCAGCAGTGTAAAACAGTCCATCTGAGACAGCAGATCTTGGCATGCATAAATATGTCAGGTTGCCTCAGAAGAATGATTGTCTTCAACTTTCTGAAGAAAATAATAGTCTCAAGTCTCAGGTATCCTTTGTATGAGGGACAAAGGGTAGGCAGGCATCATGAAATCCATTCAAATCAAACATTTGCCCTGACCAAATTTTGTGGTTCTCTGTGTCCTTCTTTCCTTCCCAGGGTGATAAATGCTGGCAAAAGCCAGCACAATGAGGATCAAGCCTGCTGTGAGGTAGTATTTGTGGAAAAGCGAGGCAGTCAGAGGAATAACCCAGCCTCCAAGGAAACATCTGGAGACCCAGAGGTGGTAAGCAGCATAATCATTAGAACTTTGCCTGTTCCCAGAGTTAATTTATAATCCTATGTTTGCATCTTATTTCCATCCTGTTTTGATAACAAGGTAGCTTCAGTCCTCAGAGAGCCAGTTTGGTGTAGTGGTTAAGTGCATGGACTCTAATCTGGGAGAACTGGGTTTGATTCCCCACTCCTCCACTTGCACCTGCTGGATGACCTTGGGCAAGCCATAGTTCTGGCACAGCTGTTCTTGAAAAAGAGCAATTTCTGTCAGGGCTCTCTCAGTCCCACCTACCTCACAGGGTGTCTGTTGTGGGGAGGGGAAGGGAAAGGAGTTTGTAAGCCACTCTGAGACTCCTTTGGGTAGTGAAAGGTGGAGTATAAATCCAATCTCCTCCTCCTCTTCTTCTCAGCTACTAACTGTTAAGGGCCAAGATAGATCCAGATGGGTAGCTGTGTTGGTCTGAATCAGCAGGGCAAAGTTTGAGTCCAGTGGCACCTTTGAAACCAGTTCACTCGTGACACTGCCTTCTTCACATGTTTAATCTGGACATTTCTCTACCATCTGTGGGCCTGTGTGAGCCAGACTATATGTGGAACTGCCAATGGGTTTTGCAAACCTTTCCCTTGGCCATCAACACAGGAATCACTGCAGCTTTACTTTAAGTAAGGTGTTTGAGGGGAAGGGGCTATGGTCCAGCAGAAGAGCATCCGCTTGGCAGCAGACGGTCCCAGGTTAAATCCCCCAGTTCTCCAGCTAGGTGATAGGTGATGTGAAAGACCTCTGCCTTGAGTCCCTGGAGAACCACTGACAGTCAGAGTTGATAATACTGATTGTGATGGACAAATACTCTAATTCAGTATTGGGCAGCTTCATGTTTTGAGCCTTCATGATGCCACAAAAGGTTTCAAGCATGTGGAATATATGGGCACTGCCTAATGAATTCTCAAAAGCCAGGAAAACTGCTGAATGAGGTGTCTATTAGCTATGGCCAGAGCATTACTTCTTGTCTTCTGCAGGACCAACAGAAGCAGATTAAATTCAACACAGCATACAAATTAGCAGAAACATGTGTTTTGTATGCCACCTCACCAGAGACCTGCTCAGGTGACTCATAAAGTAAAGATAATACAGTGATAAGAATCATTTGTACAAGAATGAGAGTCAGTGTTGTATAGTGTATCAGACTATGACTGGGGAATTCCTGGTTCAAATCCTCACTTGGCTTGTTGGGTGACCATGGGCCATGTTTTGAGGATAAAATTGAAAAGCTGAATCCAGAGTATGACGGCCTAGACCGGGGTGTCAAACATGCAGTCCATGGGTTGGACGCAGCCTGCAAAGGGCTCAAATCTGGCCCCTGAACAACTTCCTTCTCCTGCTTCCTTTCCCAGGGCTGCTGCTGCAGCTGCACTGTAGCTTGCTTTTCCCCCCATCTCCCTTGTGGCTTTTTGCTTCCTGTTTCCTGTCTATCGCCTCTGTGCTCCCTTGCTCTCTCTCTCCCTCCCTCTCTCTCTCTCTTTCTCTCTCTCTCTCTCACACACACACACAGAGTTCCGTGGCTGCTTCCTGCTTCATGCAGGAGAGATACAAAGACACAAGCCTCGGACTCTCTCTCACATGCGCACACACACACAGCTTTTGCTTCCTTCTCCGGGGCTGTTCCTCCTCTTTTGGGGAGGGAGGGGAGGAGAGAGAGAAAACAAAGTTGGAATCCCATTACAGGTTCAAGACCAACAATGTTTTATTCCAGGTATAAGCTTTTGTGTGCAAGCATACTTCTAGGGAGGGGGTTCTTCTGGCAAGCACAATGTACATTGAGGAAGTTATTTTGGCTTATTCTGAAAAGTTTTGTTTTTTTAAGATTGGATTTCTCTGTTCATATCTGGATTTATTTATTTTTCAAAAAGATCTTGATTAGGAATTAGAATACTTGGATTGGTCCTTATATCTTGAAGAGTGGAGTGATTTCAGATACCAAATGATAATAGCACACATTGGTAATGAGGCAAGAAAACTAGCTCTCAATTCAGTCCAGGAGGATGCATTGTTTTGAGCTTCATTATCAATTGCAATTCAGCAGTCTCTCTTTCTAATCTCCCTTTGAAATTCCTTTGTAAGAGCACTGCTACTCTTAGGTCAGCAACTGAATGTTCTGGTTTCTAATGCCAGAGTTATGTCCATTTATTGTTTGCATCCTCCTGGACTGAATCCTCCTGGATGGAATTGAGACCTAGGCTTCCTGTCTCATTATCAAAGCATTACTAACCCTCTGCATATCACACCTAATCCAATCATGCCTGCTATTGTCACTCATCTGCTATTGCTATTTGACATCTGAAAGCACCTTTATAAAGTTTATATCTCTGGCATCTCATGTTACATTTTATGGCACACATAGCCCAGCCCAACAAAGTGACATTTATGTCAGATCTGGCCCTCGTATTGAGTTCAACACCTCTGGCCTACACTGCTTAGTAGGGTGGGATAAAAATGACTGTTAAACAGTAAATTAGGCAGGAGTCAGCTTGTTTTGGTACAGAATTTGGGGTACTTTGACACTCTTATTTTGATTTCTTTCAGGGGCACAGAGTACACTGTCACATGAAGCTGCCTTCTACTGAATCAGACAATTAGTCTATCAAAGTCAGTACTGTCTACTCAGACTGGCAGAGGCTCTCCAAGGTCTCAGGCAGAGGTCTTTCACATCACCTACTGCCTGGTCCTTTTTAACTGGAAATGCTGGGGATTGACCTGGGATCTTCTGTGTGTCAAGCAGATTCTCTACCACTGAGCGATGGCCCTTCCCTTGTGAGGTGGCTCCATGGTAGAGCATATGCTTTGCATGTAGAAGTCCCAGGTTCAATCCCCAGCATCACCAGTCAAAAGGAGTAGGTAGCAGGTGCTGTGAAAGACTTCTGCTTGAGCCCCTGGAGAGCCACTGCCAGTCTGAGTAGACAATACTGACCTCTATAGACCAGTGGTCTGACTTAATGGCAGAAACTACACAGCAGACTTGCACATCACAATTGCCTCTTGCCTCTTACCTTCTAAAGGGTTTTTTTTAAGTTTGGGGGGTTGTTTGTGGATTTTTTTGTTTTGTTTTGTGCTTTTGGCATCTTTTTAGAGCAATCTTTTCCTTTTCCCCCTCCAGCCGGACAAAAAAGGCCTGTACTTTTATTACTGGGGTTTGTTCGATGGACATGCTGGAAGTGGGGCTGCAGTCATGGCATCTAAGCGACTACACTTCCACATCCGTGATCACCTCAGAGAATTAGTAGACATCCTCCAAGACTCCTCACCTCCTCCGATCTGCCTGCAAGATGCTTCCCGGACAGTTTCAGGGGAACCAAATAGGGCTCCCTTGGTAGAGGAAGAAGTTGAGGTCCCCAACAGTGCCTTGCCACGTTTCCATATGGAAAAAGCAGTTTCCCATGAGAGTTTGGTAGTGGGAGCCATTGAGAATGCATTCAAAGAGATGGTAAGTGAACCGGGGGGGGGGGATAGGAAGCTCTGAAGAAATAGGCTGATCCAGTGTTGTAGGACTGCAGAGATCCAAAAATCAGCTTCCTGATCTGGCACAGATTCTAGATCAGTTTAAGCTGCAGCCCCCAACAATCAAAACTGTGCTTAATTTGTATAGTTTCAAGAAACATGTATCATTTGTACAGGAGAGCGAGAGAGAGTGCAAGTGTGGTGTAGTATTGAACTGGAACTGGGAAGTTCTAGCTTCAGATTCCACCGTGCCATGAAATTCAGTAAATGGCTTTGGGAAAGTTGTTCTCTATCAGTTTAATTCTTCTTACAAGGCTGAAATGTGATGAGGGGGGATTTGTAACCTGTCTTGAACCATTTTGACATTTTGGACAGGGGATGAAAGAAATCTAAATAAATAACAAAACATTCTCATACTGTTTGACATATTCCTCAGAGTGACATGAAGATAAACATGATTGGAGAGAGTCCTCGGATCAGGGATGGTTCCTGTCCGGCCTGGCTGTTCTCCATCTGGAATATGCATTCACTTCCTTTTGCAGCCAAGATGCTGACATAGCAACCCATGACTATTTTGGTCTGACTGGGTATTTGCTTACCTAGCTGCAGATTAGGAGTCTGCTTTTCCTCTGCAGCTCAGCCCTGTACAGTTTGAGCCCTCTTATTTCTGCTCCAGCATAGGGAATAAGGTACACCAAACAGTTTCCGCAAAACATCACATTTGCATTAAGCTCATTAGCAAGCATGCTATTAGCTAGTATGCACACTGAGCTGTCAGAAGGTTCAAGGGAAGGTGACAAGATGCTTTCAGGTGGTAGGAAGGAATTTGCCAAGGTTTTGTTGTAGGTTATTTTGTGAAGACTAGTTTTTCAGGAGTAGATGTGGTTTCACAGTAGCAAGTGAGTGAAGTCACCTATAGGAGTAGCTTTTTGCGTGCTAAACTCCAGCTGCTGTATAGTTGCTCTTTCCTGTGGGACAGTTGTCAAGGGTGCACTAGCTGTTTTCAGGCATTACATTTGACCATTTATACAAGAAGAATGCATTAGATGTTATTCTCCTGATTAATTTTGTTGCAATGTGTATTTTAGCTTTGGTACACATGTTCTGAAGCTACGATATACACAGGTTGCCCCTTCCAGACAAAATGGTGAGAGTGCACATCAGGAGAATCACATGTAGTACATTCTGTATGCACGGTCAATAGTAACACCTGAAAATAGTAGTTTTCACATGTGAGTCGAACTATGGAAAGAATTTTCCATAATAGCTGATCTGTGATAGCAGTTTCACACATGTTATTGTGGCATAGTACAGTGTACAGTGTAGAAAATGGTCCACACATTATCTGACTATGTGAATCCATTGTGGGACAGCAAAGAGGATTAACCACCTCTACTAGTGAGAGCTGTAAGATAGTTTCAGAACTCCTTTCCTGCTCTGGCATCCGGCACAGGGTAACTGTGGTATTATTTCTGTGGTGCCACCTCCGCAGTAAAAACCTTTTTAGCCTCTTTGACTATCCATAGGTTTCAGCCATAATCTTTTCCACCTTGCTGTTACAGTTACTTTCATGCATATATGCACAGATATTATCTGTACTGTACTATCTTTTTCTAGCCCTGTGGGAAGCAATAGGTGTACTGAACTCTGCTTGCTTCCTTCTTGTTTTTTCCCTCATCTCAGACTTTTCCCTCATCTATTCTGGGGTTGATATGTGGGCAGAAACTTGCTCAGGGCTGCTCAAACACCATATCATCATACGATTCAAAAGCGACTCAGATAAACAGATGATATCCCTGGAATACCACATGGTGCTTTGCAAGATTGCAGTGCAAATTAAACAAGCTCCCTCTCCTAGACAAGGGAGCCACTTTGCAAAATAGAATAGGCATCTCAGCAGCTGAAATACAAGCTCTCCCATGAGGTGGAGGAGAGAGGGAAACCGAAGGCAGGTTTAATAGTTTGGAATTGTTTGCATTTGAAAGCAGATGAGCTGAGAGGTAAAGATTGCTCCCATCCTGCCCCTCCCCCTCACTTTTTCGCCACCTGAAATGGTGCCGGCAGGTGTATGGGCAAATAACACCCTTGGTGCCATTTCGGAAAAATGTTGGTTGGAGAAATGGCATGGAGGAAGGCAAGATCCCTCCCTCCCACATGCCATGGTGGTCTGAACCAGAATTGGGTCCCTGTGACACAGTTTAAAGGAATTCATGAATGGGAACTCTTTAAAATCACAGTGCATCTCAAGAGGATATTTGGGTACACCCTCTTATCTAGTTTGGTTTTCAAGCTTGGTCTTCACATGTAGCAAAATGAAGCCATATAATCTTGATGGGAGAATGGGCCGTAGCCCATTGGAAGTGGGGAGAGTCACATTTTAACATGCTCTCCCGTATAAAAATTCCCTTCAAATTAAAACAAATCAGCACATCAGAGGGAAAAAAAATGTGTTGTTGGCTTGTTGTGCTAGTTTTCCAGTTTCAATGGGAAATTAATGTAGGGTAACTTTGAAATAAAACATAGTCTCTTGCTCACAGTCTGAAGCGGTATAGTTCATTCTGCCACCTCCCTTTCGCTTCCATCTGCTGCATGTGTAGACCAGGCCTTCCCTGTCCACCATTTTCTTTCTTCAACTTACTCATGAAAACAGATTTTCTCCTCACATAGACTATATTTCAAATGTGGGAAAATGTATATTTAAAATGCTGGACTGGGGGGAATTTCTGCAGTGGTAGATTTGAAGCAAGAAACCGGTGGGCAGGGAATGAATTACATTCTCCAATGTCCCTGATTGTCCACAAAGGAGCATTTTTTTCCTCCATAAAACAGGCAGTTGGGCTTGTTTTACTCCATGATCTGATCTGGTTGCTTTCCTGCCACCTTCCTCCTGTGAGCTTATTTTTCTGTCTCCTCAGGACAAACAGATTGAGCAAGAGCGGGTGACCCGGCATGTATCTGGAGGCTGCTGTGCTCTGGCTGTGGTTTACCTCCTGGGAAAGTTCTACGTGGCCAATGCAGGTGATAGTAGGTAGGAGAGGGGGAAATGATTTTATTTATTTATTTATTTATTTATTTGCTTCCTAAATGATGGAAGTTGAGCCATCTGGTCATTGAAGGGGTAAACTTTTCTTTGCTCCTCAGTGGAAATGAATAGGAGCCGTTCCCATTCATACTTGTCAGTTGGTCAGGACAAGGTACCCATTTAAGCGAATTCCTGTATGATAGCGTTGCCAACTACCTGGAGGAAAAAAAGTCCAGCCCTTTGATACCAGCTTAATGAGATATTTACCAGGTGATGTTATTTACCTCCAGAGCTTGGAAAGCATCAGCTGCCCAATTCCATGCATTGAGCCTCCACTGAAAGGAGAGGACATTTTTCTGGTAACTCTACTCTCAAGAAATCTGTCCTTGAAGGCCACATAGACTTGCTAGAAGGAAAGAAAGCTGAACCCAGAAGTCAGAGGCAATTATAGATCAAGAATTTACATGTATTCCAAACCAAATGCAAATTATTTAGGAAGCATTCATATGGGGCTTGTTTAGGGTCAGCATATCCCCTGCATGCCTCGTGCTCATCCCATCCTTTGGGCATAGCAATCAACCTGGTGGTGACACACAAAAAGAAAATAATGCCAGTGTCCTACTGGACCTCGTTTTCTCAAGTTTAGGGTTGCCAATGGGCCTGAAGAAAAATGCTCTGTCCCTCTGTTGTTGTTCAGTCACACAGTCGAGTTCGACTCTTCGCGACCCCATGGACCAGATCACGCCAGGCCTTCCTGTCTTCCGCCGTCCTCCGAAGTTGGCTCAATTTCATGTTCATTGCATCTATGACACTGTCTAACCATCTCATCCTTTGCCGTCCCCGTCTTCTTTGACCGTCAATCTTTCCCAGCATCAGGGTCTGTCCCTCTAATAGAAGGTTAATGTGTGGAAGTAGGCAGTTGAAGTTTTTCATGGCACAGAGGTAAATAACATTACCTGGTAAATAACTTTCTATTAAGTCTCTGTAAAGGAACAAGACCTTTTTTCCTGCAAGCATTTGGCAACCTGACTCGGGCTTTGGTACCTCTACTTTTTCACTTCCTCTTTCATTCTAAACAGGACATATGGGGGGAACTTGGTCAGCAGGCATGCCTTCCATTGTCAGTTTGATTATATGGGGAAGAACAGTATGTTTTCTACTTGGTTTTCCAGTAAAATACCTTGAAGGTGTCATTTCCCCCTCCTTAAAAATGTTAAGACGATTTAACTCAATGACTCTGTTTTATAAGAAATTGTAAAGATTATGTATCAGCCATGTGGCTAGTAAAACACATTCCGGCCCCCGGAAGAAGGATACTAAGAGCTTGTTCAAGTTTGTGGCTGTAACAGTCAATTGTGGATGTAGCTTGATCTTTGCAAGACACAGCTGCTTGGGGTCTGTTAACAACCTGTGGCTACTTGGCTGTGACTGTTCTTGCAGTAGTGGGTGTTCATGCTCAAGAGGGCACAGTCAGGCAGCCTGCTCAAACCAAGTTAAAATGAGTAAATGGATTGCATTTAAGCAGCAGGTGAAGATAACAGGGATGGGATCATGGCTCAGTGTATAGAGTGCAAGCCTTCATGCATGTCCAAGATTCATACTCTGCCATCTTGAGTTAAAGGAACTCAAGTAGCAAGTGTTGAAAGACTTTTCCCTGTCTGAAGATCTGGAGATCATACTTTGGAAATCATACTGACTTAGATGGACCAGAGCAGATAAAGCAGCTTCCTATGTCCATATATACATTTATATTTTAAGCCAGTATCAGTAGAATCTGAAACCACAAGTAGAAGCATTGAACCTGCCCTAGGAGGCACACTTCTGTATTACAAGAGTGGGAGCAGGAAATCTGTGGTAAATGTGGTTTTAGGGAGGAGGCTGCTAATCTTCTCAGTAGCTGAATATGTTTAGTGTTCACTTTTATGATACTGTAATTGATCAATTTTAATCTGTACTTCACTGTTTTGATTGTTCATCATATGCTGCTTTGAAGATTTTTCTTGCAGAAAGGCAACATCTATATATATAAAAGAAAGTCCCCTCAGTGTAAAATCAACGCCCAGGCCAAACCACTGGACCTAGAGAGCACTCCTACCGTGGCGTAGGTGCTCGCTAAGAAGGGATTTTTAGAAATTCGACCCCTAAGTGGGTCACAAGGGAGGAAATGTGCTTCCCCCATTGATTCCTATGCGGCTGCCAGGCAGCTGCCTCTCTGCACCCCCCACTCTCTGATTGGTCAGCTGCAGAGCTCAGTGTTCTGAGGTAAAAAACAACAACAGTTACCGGGGTCTGCAGAGAGATAATGACAGTTGAGGAAATCAGGAGTGGCCAA
>NW_015164225.1:437264-443733 GCF_001447785.1 Gekko japonicus
ACACACTCCCCCCACCTCCTACACCTAACAGGTGGTTGTCTGTCAGGTGCAGCAGCTGTTGCAGGGTGCTTAAAGCCACGAAGGAGCCTGCCCCAGCAGTAACGCCTTAGTGATCCTGCCAGCCCTGTCTCCACAGTGGCTTCTAATACTCCTCCCCCCTCCCCATCCTACACTAGACAGACAGCTGCGTGTCAGGTGTAGGAGAGGAGGTGGGATGCTTACAGCCGCCATGGAGGTTTGCTCAGCAGGATTGCCTTAGCCCTGCTGCTGGCCCAGCCTCTGCGATGCCTTTAAACATAATCCCCCCCAGCACCAGACAGGCCGGTGTCTGGCAGGTGTAGGAGCAGGGCCAGGGTATGAATGTTTATGGGGAGATAGTAAAGGACACTTCTAGGAGTCATTTCGATGTGTGCCTCCCTCATGAACCTGAATAAATGTCCACCGCATCACCCTCACACCAACTCCCCCTCACACCTCTCACCTCTTACTGCCCCCAAGAAAGCTCCTGGCAAACGTCGAGCCAGATACACCAACGCTACAAGGAGGAGGCAACTTAAGAATGTGGCAAAGACATTTGCACATAGTACTCCTGCAGTGCACTGAGCTGCACAGGCCAAGTACAAGCAAGTTCACCCTGAGGTGCTCAGAACAACACAGTCTCCATATGAGCAAAACAATTCAGGAACACAAGTAGAGAGGCCATCACTTTCATGGAAGGTAGCAGGAGTTGACTTGACAGGCGACTGTTTCTTAAATGGACAGTTCTATGTGGCCTGCTCCAGAGTGAGCTCATCAAGCAGCCTGGTGATCCTAGCACCTGAGGGCAGAATCACCAATGTGGTCTACAGAGAGGTCCTTCAGTAGAGAGAGAAAAAATACTATTTCTCACTTCATTTCTTACACTACAAACTTCTCCATTATAATTCCTACAACAAATGTCACATTTCAGATTTCACATCATCAGAATTGTAACTGGATTTACGAAACTTAAATACCATAGCGAAGCACGGATATCAGGCTAGTATAGCATAAATAAAATAGAAGCCTCTCCTGTAAAATGGGAGAGTCTTATATTCGTTAGACTAAGACTGAAGAGACCCAGACTCGAATCCATGATCAGCCATGAAGACCCCAAGTGACTTTGGCCCAGTCTCTCTCAGCCCAGTCTTCCTCACAGGTTTCTTGTGAAGATGAAGTAGAGAAGGAAAACTATGGGCACGAGCTGAGCTCTTGGGGGAATGGTGGGATGTAAATGTGATAGCCAGACTCCTCCCATCCCTCCGGTGTCCAAAGGCATCAGGAGAGCTCTATGGCTCGTCTTCCAACTTTCCACTGCTTTGAGGGACTCTGGTCTCAGAAATGGGGAAATAGAGACCACACTATCAATGTAAAGCATAATTACACAATATGCCCAACATGTCCTGGGTCATGAGTCCATGACCATACTCATACATAATGGGGAACACGCCTTTAAAACAATTGTTCACTCGGCACTGCAAGGGAGCCCTGGGGGGTGGGGGAAGAGGTTCTGATTTCCTTCCCACCCTGTTTTTGCCAGAGGAAGGACTGGCAGCTGGGCTCTTTGCCCTCTTTCTATGGCTCCTTGTGTCCTTCCTAGGTCATATGACATGTACATCTGACTGTGAATCTGATCGCTGTCCCATGACCCAGCACATGTTGGGCATATCTTATAGCTCGGCCCTTAGACAAAGTCTTTAGAATGTAAAAAAGAAAATGTTGCTGGTGGTTTTCAGAGAAGCATCTGGCTGCATGCCTGCCATACTAGATCATATTCAATAACTTTTTGATGAATTTTTGATGATGAGAGTATTCCGCTGCTCTGGTACAACCATAATGTCTGAAAATAGCAAAATTGTTCAGATAACCAACATTTTTTTTTTGCACATGAACTCGTAGTAAAAAAAGGTGTAGCTATTTTCAGAGTAAAATTCTGATAATTACACAATTATAAGTGGAACCTGACATTGTCAGCAAAACCTTGATACAAGTTGTGCTCTGGTGTGTCCCTCCCCCCCTTAACTTTTGCTTGTGACACCCTGGAAGGTCAAGGCATTTTGACTCCAGCATGTTCAGAGAGGGGAGGGAATTGTATGGAAATCAGCTCTCCCCCACATTCAGGCTGTGTGTCATTGCAACCCTTCCATGTGTATGTTTTCTGAGTCCTTTGCTGTCTCCTTCCAAGCTTGAGCTGTATTTTGCCAAGTAGTAAGCTTTATTGCAGCACCCTGTCATCTGCCGTGCAAATGCCATCCTGGTGCATATATATGTTTTTAGAAATTGTTATTGTCAAGTCATGAATGCTGTTCTCAGCTGTTGTAGAAAATCTGATTACAGAGCAAGTCTAAGGAACATCCTTGATAGCAACTGTGTTCTGAAGAGAACATTCTGAAGGTCGCAGCCAACTCAGAGATGCACAAAGGGAACAGTAGTCAAAGTGTAAAATTTCTGAGTGTAGCTACATTATAGATTCTTACCAATTTTATGCCAGCTTAATTGTAATAACTTCCCTAAGAGAATCCAGGAAAGTTGAGGATTTTCTGTTAGAGAGCCTCACAGAACTATACTTCCCAGGGTTCCTTGGGGAGAAAACAAATTTCTGTCAGTATTTTGTAGAAAAATAAGAGTCCAGTGGTACCTTAACAACTAACAGCATTTATTTTAATACAATCTTTTATGGATCACAGTTCAGTTCACAGTGAAATAAAGGTTAATCTTTAAAGTGCCACTAGACTTTTGTTTCATTTTGCTATGACTAACATGGCTACTTGTGCCCTATGGATTTATAGTTGATATCAAGTCCATTTGTACATCTGCTGTTGGTAACCCAGAGATATCACTACTTTCTGGGCAGGTTGTCTTTTGATGGCACTTTTTTGAGCCCATGCTTTATTAATGAGTTAAGCTAAAACTTTGTTGTTATTTAGGGTTCCTGATCTAGGGAAGTAGGGTGGCAAGCCATCCCTCAGATCCCCTGACTCCAGCTGTCATTTCCCACCACCTCTGAGAAAAATAAAAAAAATTAAATGGCCTTTTCCCAGTGGCATGGCGTCATCTCTGGGAAAACATGAAAGTGATGTCACACCTCTCTAGTGATTGGCAGGAACTCTATGGTCAAACCATTCATAAAGAGGACTGATGTTACTTCTGGGAACCCCCAGAATTCATGTCAGTCCTCTCTAGGAATTGCCCAAAATGTTGTGGTTTTAACATACAGTTTTGGCCAGTTCTTAGAGAGGCATGACATCACTTCCAGGTTTCCCAAGAAGTAGCATCATGCCCCATCCCCAGTCTCCAGCTGGTTACCAGACCAGGCCTGGCAGCCCTACAGAAGGCATCATAGTGTTTTGATTCCACAACTGTTGCCTCTGTTTTCCCAAGGAGACTTTATTTCTTCATACAAACTCCTCTGCCAGGCACTGCCTCTTTCCTGGCTCTTCTTTAAATAATAATGCTACCACTTAGCATTTATATAATGCATTTTGTGTTCAGATCACTTCACAGGCATTATCTGGTACTTCCTATAGCAGCCTTGGAAGGAAGTCCAGTATGTTTATCCCTGTACTTCATCTGGAGGGCTGAGAGAGAGCAATGTGCCCAATGTCACCTAATGAGTTTGTGGCCAAAGTGAGACTTGCACAGAAGACCTCCTTGGACTATAGATCACTCTCTTTGCCACTATGCTGTGGCAGCTCCTGTTCTAGACTCCTATATTCAGGGCAGTGGTGAATGAAATATCTGCACTGAGGCAGTCAAGGTTTTGTTCCTAGAAATCCTGAATTCTGTACCCTGTATAAATTATGCTAATTGAGCAAATTTGCATAGTTTCTGTTATTTACATAATTTATTATTCAGCATTGTTTTCATATTGAATAATTTTTTCTGTGATTCTTAGTAAGCTACCTCTGGTTTGTTAGACTTCAGCTGACATTGCCCTGGTACTTTTAAGCATATCTTTTGTATCAATGAGGCCTGGTAATGTGCTTTTTAAAAAGTGGAAGCTTTAAGTTCAGGGAAGCTGCACCCACTATTACATTTTGTGATTTCCCCCCCCCCAACTCTCACAAAATAATGGCATATATGTAGTCTTACCTATATTCCATTTTTGTGTCATTTTAGCTACTCATCATGAGAAGAGTTTCTCTCCTCACTTTGCCCTCTAGCTGCTAGTACCACACAATCTCCCAACCACCGATAACCAAGAGTATTTTGTACTCTTAAACCATGAGACTTTAAAACAAAGGCCTGAAGCTTCTTGTCTGACAGTGTGGACCACATCAGGAAATCAGACTTCATAGAAAACTGCTGCCTCAAATGGATATTTTGGGCTGTAGTAGGAGTGGGGAGGTGATAAAGTTGTTTTCCACAGATGGAAACCCTTCTGTCTGTGGAAACATTCCACTGAATCCCACCCACTAGGTGGACTTTACAGAAAGATGAGGAGAATGTGTTGTTGCTTCTCAAGTCTGATTGGTTTAATGAGCAGAACTCATTAACTGAGCAGAACTGAGAGCAGTGGGCAGCTCTCAGCAGGAGCACATAAGAAGTCCTCTCTCTTGTACACACAATTCCAGAGAGGTGCAACATTTTCATTAAATCAGTATCACATTTTGGAGCCATCGTAGTCCATCATCAGGATTCTGATGATAGGCCTGCTCAATTTGGTCAAAGGCATCTCCTGGTTTTAAGTGTGAAGTAAGGTAGGAACTCAGCTGAACACCAGGCTTACAGAAAGATGAGGAGAATGTGTTGTTGCTTTTCAAGTCTGATTAGTTTAATTAATAATATCGAAATCGAAAGCATTAACGAGCAGAACTTCTGGCAGTGGGCAGCTCTCAGCAGGAGCACATAACAAGTCCTCTCTCTCGTACACACAGTTCCAGAGAGGTGCAACATTTTCTTTAAATCAGTATCACATTTTGAAGCCATCGTAGTCCATCGTCAGGATTCTGATGATAGGCCTGCTCAATTTGGTCAAAGGCATCTCCTGGTTTTAAGTGTGAAGTAAGGTAGGAACTCAGTTGAACACCAGGCGATTGTAACAACCTTGTTTGATGTTTCAGGGTGACCGCCCATCTCTCAGGGTGTTAGCAATGAACAGGAGTTATTGACTTGAGCGTAGACTGCATCTATTCTCACTGTATGCATTGACAAAAAGACCTTTGTGCTCTCTTTTTGTTAATGCTGACTCATAACATCAACCACGCTTCTCTTTTCATGGTCCCATGCCATTCTTTCTGCTCTGTTTTGTAGTCAGTTTTCCTCTTCCTCTTCTATTCTTCTTCTGTATATCATTTGTCTGAAATAGGCTGTGTTTCCTGATCTCCCACTTTTCATTTGAAATAATTATGAATGCAAGACTCATGGAGGGTTAGTTCAGCAGCCATAGTAGAACATCAGGGCTGCTAATAGCTTGTTAATGGAAATTATTCTTCCTCATAAAAATGTTCATAAGCTTGTGTGGTCTTTCTCTTCCTGAATTTCTCCAACCACACGTTGCCATATTTTTCTGTGTGGCACTAATCCTAACAGGTATATGGAATGCCTGTGAAAGAAATAGGCTGTCAAGAGTTTGCTGCTGTGGTGGTAGAGCCAGTGTGCTGTAGTGGTTAGAGTGTGGGAATGGGATCTGGGGAGCCTGGGTTCAAATTCCTGCTCCGACATGGAAGCTCGTTGGGTGACCTTGGGCTAGTTATACACTGTCATCCTCTCCTGCCTGACAGGGATGTTTGGTGTAGTGGTTAAGTGTACAGACTCTAATCTGGGAGAACCAGGTTTGATTCCCCACTCCTCCACTTGCAGCTGCTGGATGATCCTGACTTAATATACTTTTCAAGATAGCTTTTGAGCCAAAAATAAGGATTTAGTCTAATCCTTTGTGTGTGAGAGCGAGAGAGTATTGTGTGTTTGTGCCTGGATGTCATGGTTGACTTCTGGTGACCCCTAGTGGGGCTTGGACGTTTCAGAGAGGTGGCTTACTATTGCCTGCCTTCCTCTGTGTTCCGGCCCTGGTCTTCCTTGGAGGTCTCACTTCCAAATGCTTGCCAGGGTTGGCCCTGCTTAGCTTCCAAGATCGGGCTTGCCTGGACTATCCTTGACAGAATACAGAGGGGAAAAAATCTAAATAACTTAGATAAAATATGGCACATGCAGCTAAAACATTTTCCCAGGGACTACTTTGCTAGGAAAAGAGGAAAGGGGCTAAAAAGGTAGAATTTGCTTGACTGATCAGTTGGTGCCTATGGACTTAGGAGTGTAAAATATGACATAACTTGCCCTCTGATCTTATCCTCTCCCATAAATAGTAAATGTCTGTCTCAATGGGAAGAGGCTCAGTGGAGGAAGAAGCCATGAGACTGCTTCATACGCAGCATTGCACTGTGTGCATCAGCTGCCCATTCCAGGTACTTGTGCCATGCTCTGTACATGACTGCACATGTGCTTTTTCCCT
>NW_015164225.1:443749-449560 GCF_001447785.1 Gekko japonicus
ACATGACTGCACATGTGCTTTTGCCCTACATGGAATTTACCTTTCTGCAGAGTAAACAGTCACATGCCAAGTGATCTTTGGCTAATACAACTTTCCTTTACTGCTGTTTGCCCTTCCTATTCTGCCTCTTTCTCTTTTGATCTCTCTCTCCCTCCCTTTCTCTAATGTCATCATTCCATGTTTCATTGCAGGGCCATTGTCATCCGTAATGGGGAAATCATTCCAATGTCCAGGGAGTTTACTCCAGAGACAGAGAGGCAAAGGCTGCAGTTTTTAGTAAGAAAGAACTTTCTTCCTATATGATTTGTTTTAATCTACCACCTCCACTGCCTAACACTGCCCAGCTGACCGCAAATATATTTTGGAAGCTGATTTTGTATGAATTGTAACAGTTGGATTTGAGTCCAGTAGCACATTAGAGACCAGTAAGATTGTTAGGGTATAAGCTTTCGAGAGTCAAAGCTCCCTTCATCCTACTCATGTCTAACGCGCGTACCCTCTGAAACTATGATATGTGTAAGTTTGTGATTATTTTCCCCCTGAAGATATCTTTTTAACCCAATGCAATTTAAGAAGAGAGACCACTCCAGGGGGGACAGAGACTATTTTCTATTTCCTCTTGGACCATTTTACTGCCAAAGATTGAATTCCAGAAACACACACACACATTTGTAGATATGAATATTTTTTGCTGAGCTGGTGGTGTTTGGCAGCTAAAACTGCAAGGGGCATGAATTAAATAACCCCTCTCACACTGTTCCTATCTCATCTTTTAAATCGCAGTCTCCCCCCCACCAGTATTGTTTTATTTAAAGAAGTCCAGAAAAATAATCACAGCAAACACATAATATGCTTCCCACCCTAAGGTTCATCTATAGGTTTTCTTGTTGAAGATACGGTACTGAGAGTCTCTACACACTAGGCATAAAAGTACATATTAAAAGCCTAACAAACATGGGGGAAGACTCTTTGAGATAGAGTGATTTGGAGCAAGGAAGCAGCAGGAAAGAAAGGGTGCTTAAATCTTTTCCTCACCTGCATTTTCCTTATCTGCAACCCTGCACTATAGCATAGCTTGGAAAAAGGCCTGGAGGGGGTCAAAGACTGTGGGGGTCCCTGCCCAATGTGCAGGCAGGACAGGAAGGACCAGGGTGGGTGGCGGCGGCAGAGGAGCAGCATGTGCACAGGCATGTGGACAGTGTTCTCACCCATTCCTGCTCTGCTTGCTGCTGTGGCGGGGGCACCTTTTTGCCTCCATCCCAGTCTGGAAGCAGCCTAAGCCAGGGACATGGAAATAAATCCAGTGAAACTGAAAGGAAGAATCCTGAGTGTGACCCAGTGGAGGCACTGCTGGCTGGCTGTGTTTCCTGGCTCAGAGCATACCTCCTTGGCAAGACACCAGATGGAATCTTATCTGTTGCTCTCTATCCAAGCAGCCTCTGTGCCTTGGAAAGGAGGAAATTTCATTGAGTAACAGATCCTCTTCAGCTGGCTATGATAAGGAAACTGTCACTCAGAAAACCAATCCAGCACTTCCCCCATGGGTCTGAATACTTTGCTTTGAGCCAGAGCCTTTTATGGCTCCAGCTCTTTGTCGTAAGAAGTGCTGGAGTAACTACCCTTTTATCATACCAATGTGATCTGTGATGCTGCTCTTAACCATTTTCCTGATTGTATGTGTGTTATTTTCTATAGCTGTATTTCTGTCCCATGAAATTAAGAGCATAGGACACGTTCCACCTCTGCCCTTCTGCCTGATGTTTGTCCTTCCTTCCCCAGCCTTCAGTGCTTAGTTCCTCCTGTTACTGACATGCATATTTAGGATTACTGAATGTGGGTTATTTATCTGCTTTGCACTCTGTAGACACTCTGTCAGACCCCACAATCCAGGTGCTTAAAGAGAGTTAGTATTCAGAGTTTGCCTCCCTTTCAGGGCATGATTTGAAGTATTCCCACTCTAAAGTGTCCTCTGTCCTTCATTTTCTTTTTTCTTTTTTGTGAGTTGGCCTTGGGCCCTTCTTGTGAGGGTTTCTGGGTGGGCTGAATGTACGTGCTTCCGCTGGGCTTGCATTGCTGGCTTCTTAGCTGAGGGTTTGCTTGGTGAGCAGTTGCCTCTTTTTAGGATATTGACAGGTTGTAGGAATCAGAGGGCCAGCCCTGGCAATTAAGCCTTGATGAGGGAGGCAAACCCAAGAGGCCAGAGCGAATCTCTGTTCCTTTTTCAGGAAGAGAAACAGTTGTAAGATGAAGAGAAGGAAAAGCGGATGACTGAGAGAAAGTTTCTGGACTGATTTCATTGTGCGTGGGTAGCTAGGTCAGACCTTGTGTATGATGAATCCCAACATGCCTCTTAAGGTGTGTTTCTGGTAAAAGTAATGTGAGAAACTGTGGTGAGTGTCTAGTTTGCTTCCACAGTATGCATTAACATTTTCTCTTCAAAGTACAAATCCAGGATTAATTTCCTGTTTTATTCACCAATAACTGATGTCCTTTGGGAGGAAAGCTGCCAGCACCACTGTGCCCTATCGTTTTACCACTTGTGTGTCTTCACTGCCACTAAATGAGCTAGTATCAGATTAAAGCCTTCCAGAATACAGGATCTAGACTACAACATTGGACTCCTTTTCTCTGCTCTGCCAAAGTGTAGTATATGCATGTGCATACATGTACACACACCACATGTAGACTGCTGTACCACCTTCCTAGTTTCACCTGTTTTCATTGATAATGTGTTTGGGATCTGGAATGCCCCCTCCCCTTTAACCTTTGTGCCAGACTCAGGCATATTTGTTTATGCTTCAGCTTTTAGTTGGATGACTATGTGATGGAGATGCATAGTATGTTCTCTTCACCAATGTTGCAAAGGCTTCAGCCTACTGTAATCATATATGACTTTACCAACTGAAACCCCCTAAATGTTAATCTCAAACACAATTCTAAACTCAAATAAAAGCCACAAGGCTTGTCTGGAAGTAACCGTAGAGTTAGATCCTATACTTTCATTCCACTGGCACAAGAACATCTTGTATCATCAGAAAGTCCCTTGGGGTAAAAGAATGCACTCATTCTGTTGGGGCAAACATCTAGGACCCAACCCCTTGTTAACTTTTCAAAGGTAAAAATTAATTTGGTTGGTTGGTTCATACACTTGCCGCTACTGGTTCTGGTGCAATGTGTGAACGTACCCTTGAGATCTGAGGTATGTGCCTAAAGAGTAAGTTGTATAAGTCCTTGATGTGACCAAACTGGAAAATCACTGTAATAAGCCTTTTAGTTGGGAATGTGAAAAATAAAAAATACAGCTGTTACAATTGCTGTAACTATTTCTTCTGCACTGTCTGGAAAGGATGAAAGGAGGATCGGACACCCAAACGTTCATTGGGGTACTTGTTTAGAAGAATGGGGCGTTACCTGTTCTATTAAAATGGACACACAAAGAAAGTAAAAAGTAGTATGATCCTGACTTACAAGAGATGGAAATCATAAGGCCTGCACATTCGTGGATTATCAATTTACTCTGTGAGCTATTGTGTGTAAAGGCAATCTTAAAATCTTACCATATGGCCAAGCAGGCAGTCTGATTAATCTTTTTGCCTGTGGTGTCTGCATGGGCCTAACTGCTTTAGAACCCCTCTCTGCAGAGCTAGGAGGATCCTCTGGGGTTTGGGGGCTTGGTCCTCTGTTGGTTTTAGTGGAGATCCAAGTGACTGTCATGGGTTAACAGGTTCTTTTCTCTTACAGGGCTTTTTGAGACCTGAGTTGCTGGGGAATGAATTTACTCATCTTGAGTTTCCCCGAAGAATCCAGCATAAGGAACTGGGAAAGAAGATGCTATACAGGGACCAAAACATGAATGGCTGGTAATTCCCCCCCCCCTTTTTTTTTTTCTAATCTAAACATTATTGATTCAAGAGCAAGAAATTAAATGTTCCATTGACAACATCATGGTCTGCTTGGTGGGGATTTTTTTCTTTCTTCCTGCTCTCTTTGTACCATATTATTAAAGCTGGAGAGAAATGACATGAGGGTTTTGTTTTGCTCTGAGGAAGCTGAATATGGTATTTTATTGGCCATGGTGTGTGCATTCATCCAGGTATTGCCCTGTACAAACCAGACTGAATAGTGCCTCAGGGATCTGATCACAAATGACTGTGGGGCAAAAGAGATGCATCTGTACACAAAGAGCAAAAGTGAAACATTGCTGACAAGAGTTGGTTATTATGACTTGCTGTTTTGTAGAATACAAATCAGTTCTGCGTTTCCAGTAGCGTTCTGTAGTTCTCTGCTTCTGAGATGATGGTAACTTGTATCTGAATTGCAACATATGTATATATATGAAATGTGTGTCTCCTTTTCTAACTAGGGCATATAAAAGGATAGAAGAAGATGATCTGAAGTTTCCACTCGTATATGGAGAGGGTAAAAAGGTGTGTTGAGGACATGAGGAAGTGTTTGAAGAAGAAAGAACACTTCTTGTGAACAACTAGATGAGAGGCAGGTGGTCAGCGTTCAGTCCTGGCATTTTAAATTTTATGTAAAAGAAGCCGCATGGGGGTAGGGGGTTGGATAAGGACCTCAGCACTGAGTAAGAAGAGTGGACCTTTCCCCCTATGCCGTTTCCTGGATAGAAATTTTTTTTCATCCCCTGCTGGTGAAAATGTGTACACATTGAAAAATAGAACATAGAGGGCTTGTGGAGTTTCTAAAACCATGCCATGCAAGGAAAAATACACATTACGTGAAGCATGTAGTTACTAGCCTAGAAAGAGAAATGTTTCTGAAGCCTTGAAGTGTCAGTTTTCTACCCCTCTAACTGCTTTCGGCTGGAATAAAAGGTCCTTAATCCATTTACAGGCAACAAAGGTTAGGAAGAAACTTTGTCAGCCTGAGACCCTCGAGAACTGCTGCCAGTAGTCCATCCTGACCTAGAAGGGCCACCCATTTGACTTGACAAATGCAACTCCATGTGGTCATACGTTTTGTGACATTTCCTCCCTCTTAGGCACGAATGATGGCAACCATTGGGGTGACTCGTGGCCTGGGAGATCATGATCTCAAAGTATACAGCTCCAACATCTACCTCAAACCTTTCTTATCCTGCATCCCAGAGGTAAGCGTGTCAGAAGCAAGATGTGGGTCCCTGGGAACACAGTAAGGCCCTGTAGAAAAAGAGCTGTAGTTAAGCAAGCTGAGGGACTCTGGTCTCTTGTTGTTTCTTCACCCTACAGCGGAGTTATACTAAGGAGACCTGGATTCCAGTTCTCATTCAGCCACGAAAGTGGGGCCTGTATACAACCCTCAGGTTTGTAGAGGAAAAGATAAAAGGAAGAATATACTGCTGCCCAGGCCTCGGATGGGGCCGGAGGGCCCCGGAGCAGCGCTCCGGCAGTGAGGCGCCAGGGGGGCACATGGCGAAGCCCTGCCCCCTCCTTCCGGCCACCCTCTGCTTCCAGCCTCATTCCGTTGCAGGAGGAGGCAGAAGTAGGAGGGTGAGTTGGCTTCCTTCCTGCCCCATCCCTACCTGGGGCTGCTCTGTGTGGCCCAGGCAAGATCCCCCTGCCCCCTCTGTCCTAAATCTTCCCGGAGCCACACACCCCGGGAAAAATCTCCCCCCCCCATCCCTGCCTGCCTCGGGCCGGCCCAGGCAAGGCCTCCCAGCCCCGTCCTCCATATTCCCGGAGCCACGCGCTCCAGGAAAGATCTCCCCCCCCGTCCTTGCGGCCGAGGCGAGCCCCCCACCCAGCCCCGTCCTCCATCTTCCCGGAGCCACACGCTCTGGGAAAGCTCTCCCCCAACCCTTCCTGCCCCCCC
>NW_015164225.1:449933-451301 GCF_001447785.1 Gekko japonicus
TCCATATTCCTGGAAACACACGCTCCGAGAAAGATCTGCCCCGCCCTCCCTGCCTGCCTCAGGCCGGCCCAGGCAAGGCCTTCCATCCCCGTCCTCCATCTTCCTGGAGCCACGCTCTTTGGGAAAGATCTCCCCCCCCGTCCCTGCTTGCCTCGGGCCGGCCCAGGCAAGGCCCCCCAGCCCCGTCCTCCATATTCCCAGAGCCACGTGCTCTGAGAAAGATCTCTCTCCCCCCCAGTCTCTGCTTGCCTCGGGCTGCTCCACACAGCTCAGGCAAACACCCCAGCCCCGATCTAAATCTTCCCGGAGCCACACACTCGGGAAAGATCTCCCCCCTGTCCCTGCCTGCCTCGGTCTGCTCCGCGCAGCCCAGGCAAACACCCCAGCCCCATCCTATGAACAACATAAAAGCTAGGATTTGCTAAAGATTTTTCTGACTTCTTGAAGCATCTTGTTAGGTTCTATACTTAGGGCTGGCTGGAAGTATTGACCAAATGTAACCACTCAAGCGAGGTTGAGTAATCTGGCTTGTGAGGGACATGAGCGCACATACACTCATATATGGATCATTTGGAATTGTTTGTTTTGAGAGGAGTTGAGAAAATTGATTCATATGCAAGTAGGTAGTATGTGATGCAACATAATCAGACTCTGCTATTGCACCATATCTCTGCAGGAAGTTTAAAAGAAGAGGGAGGCACTTATGGATCATTCATTGGCCAAGTGTAAAGTTGTAGGGCAGCCTCATACCAGGGAGGGGTTATGATTTGACTTTTTCTTTTGCCATCAAGTCACAGCTGACTTGTGGTGACCCTGTGGGGTTTTCAAGGCAATAGACATTAAATGTGGTTTGCCATTGCCTCCCTCTGCATCATGATTCGGTATTCTTTGGCGATCTCCCTTCCAAATACTGACCAGGGCTAACCCTGCTTAACTTCCGAGATCTGACAAAATTGGGCTAGCCTGGGCTTTTCAGGTTAGGGCCATTTGACCATACGAGAGCTATATTCAAATCCCTGCTTTGTCATGAAGCACGCTTGGGTGGTCTCTGAAAAATCTTTATGTCTCAGTTGTGAAAATGCTAGAGAAATTATTGGAAATAATAGCACAATTGAGATTCCATGTTTTTGTTTTTGCAGCCTGTTTCTGACTTCATAGAAAGTTATTACCTTATTGTTATTTATTATTATCTAAGTATGCAATGAGTCCTCAAGGCATAAAATTAACTAAAGCAGATTTTTCTGGAATGTGCTCAGGGAGAGGGGGATTTTCCATGCCTTCACAGTAATCTGCATATAAAGAGTCAAACATTATAAAACCCACAGTCAACTATAACAGGGAGGAAGGCTGCCAGTCAAACAGAAAAGG
>NW_015164225.1:451358-517090 GCF_001447785.1 Gekko japonicus
CAGAGCAAACTAATTGATGCAGCAACTAAATCGCTTGCTCAGAACTTTAATGCCAGTAGCTCACAAAGTGGAATTTTTGCTCACGGGACTCCACAGCTTAGAGGGAACATTGCTTGTATCCCCCCTGTTTACCTGACATGGGTGGTTTGCTTGTTTTCCCCCACATGTGCCATCAGATAGGCTCGCCAGCTCTGAGTTGGGAATACCTTGGAGTTTTTGGGGTGGAGCCTGAGTGGTGGGTGTTGCCTTCAGACACACTTCCAGTGATGTCAGGGGGTATGGCCTTCTGACACATTTCCGGTGATGTCAGGGGGTGTGGCCTTCTGACACTTCCAGTGATGTCAGGGGGTGTGGCATATGCTAATGAGTTATGCTAATGAGCTCCTGCAGCTCTTTTTCTACAAAAAGACCCATACTGTTGCCATCTCTGTCACAGACTTATTAGCCTTAAATTCCAGTGTTTGAACTGAAATATTTTTTCCCTTTAAAGTTTTTTGTTGTTGTTTGGCTAGTTATTTGGTTGTGGATTTTTTTTAGAAAAATATGTTAAAATATTTCTGATTCTCACACTAGGGCTCTGAAATGTCTTGGCAATTGAGATGTCAAAACCTGAAATGCTGGAGTTTAGAAACTAAAACTGACCCAAATTTGAATGAAAAAAAGTTGAATTCAAACTAAGAATTAGAAATCTCACTTTTAAGACGTTAAAAAAATTATATAAACAATTGTTTTGGTTTTCCTCTTCATATTGTTCTGTGGTACAAGGATCAGCCCTGCATATATTCTCATGCCAAGCACTTGGGTCCAGTAGAATGTGTTTTTCCACATAATACTCTTGATGCAACATGGGCATTCCTTAGTCCATCCTGATTTTTGGTGCTACTGAGGCAAAGGTACTTTGACTTCGATACCTTGTCTCATGTCCGATTAGATGACCCTCATTGATTTCCAGAGGACCCAAAACATGCAGAGGATCCCCCTTTTCTTAATAGTTCTTCTTTTGGCCCTGCTGTGTAAGACAAATTAGGAATAGCAACACATGCAAGGTCTTGCACCAGTGCAGTGCAGTGCTACACCTATGCAGCAACTGAAGATTGTGGAACTGCACTGGAGAGACTACATGCATGACACACTGAATGGTGAGCATGACAGACCCTCTTCAACCTGGTGCATTGTTGCACCTACCAAACTTGAGTGTGATCTTACTGAGCATGAAGTGTTGGGACCCATGCAGTGCAGAGGATACTCATTAATTTTGTCCAGTACAAGTGCTGCATCATCATCAGCCCTTGGCAGGCACCCATAAAATCAGACTGACAGTGATTGAGAGTGCAGCAGTGTACAAAGCAGAAGGTGCATGGGATATCACAGTTTCCTGTGGGTGAAGAATTCCTTGCTACAGTTAGTCATGTTTGCAGTAAGACTGCACTTCTTGATTTTCACAGGTCTGCATCTATGACCTCACTCAGTATGAGCACTGCCCTGATGACGTGCTCGTGCTGGGCACTGATGGCCTCTGGGATGTCACCAGTAATCAAGAGGTGGCCAATGTAGTGCTGGACATTCTCATGCGTTATGAGCCCAATGACCCTTGCAGGTGAGTAGGGCAACATTTCTGTAGGCAGATGTAGAGAGAGGCTGACAGTTGAATTACATGGTATGAGGGAGATGTATGATCAGGTCCCCAGCCATTGTCTTGAAATATTATAAAAGCACCTACAAGCAGTCCTTATTTGTGTCGGAGGGAATGGTGCTTGGGTGGGAGGGGAGTTAATGCTTTCTGCCCATGCCATTTGACCAGTAGAAACTCCCCAGAGGTGCTTTGGCCCATTAGAAAAATAGATACCCATACTGCACTAGTCTTTTTTCCCTACCAGGACTAACACCAAATTAGGAAGGTCAATTTCTATCAGGAAGACAGTGCTAAGGTTTTCCTGGCTTTTGAGAATTCATTAGGCAGTGCCCATATATTCCACATGCTTGAAACCTTTTGTGGCATCATGAAGGCTCAAAACATGAAGCTGCCTAATACTGAATTAGAGTATTGGTCCATCACAATCAGTATTATCAACTCAGACTGTCAGTGGTTCTCCAGGGACTCAAGGCAGAGGTCTTTCACATCACCTATCACCTAGCTGGAGAACTGTGGGATTTAACCTGGGACCGTCTGCTGCCAAGCAGATGCTCTTCTGCTGGACCATAGCCCCTTCCCCTCAAACACGTTACTTAAAGTAAAGCTGCAGTGATTCCTGTGTTGATGGCCAAGGGAAAGGTTTGCAAAACCCATTGGCGGTTGCATCCACATATAGTCTGGCTCACACAGGCCCACAGATGGTAAAGAAATGTCCAGATTAAACATGTGAAGAAGGCAGTGTCAAGAGTGAACTAGTTTCAAAGATGCCACTGGACTCAAACTTTGCCCTGCTGATTCAAACCAACACAGCTACCCATCTGGATCTATCTTGGACCTTAACAGTTAGTAGCTGAGAAGAGGAGGAGGAGGAGACTGAATTTAGGTAGCTGAGAAGAAGAGGAAGAAGAGGAGGAGGAGATTGGATTTATACCCCGCCTTTCACTACCCAAAGGAGTCTCAGAGTGGCTTACAAACTCCTTTCCCTTCCCCTCCCCACAACAGACACCCTGTGAGGTAGGTGGGACTGAGAGAGCCCTGACAGAAACTGTTCTTTTTCAAAAACAGCTGTGCCAGAACTATGGCTTGCCCAAGGTCATCCAGCCAGGTGCAAGTGGAGGAGTGGGGAATCAATCCCGGTTCTCCCAGATTAGAGTTCCCACACTTAACCATTACACCAAACTGACTCACCAAACTGACTTAAAATGGCATGTTGAAATAATAGGGTGCACTATTATAGCTGTTGCATTACAGGAATGGAGACTGGTGCTGACTAGGTGGCTCTTGTTTTGCAGATACACTATGGTAGCCCAGGAGTTGGTGGTAAGGTCCAGAGGAGTTCTGAAGGACCGTGGCTGGAGGCTGGCCAATGACAAATTAGGCTCTGGTGATGACATCTCAGTCTTCGTTATTCCCCTTGGTGGCCCAGGAAACTACACCTGAAGAAATCCCAGAACACCTGATCCATGCTGCTAGACTGTGAGAGACCACTTATTGCAAACTGATGGTTGCAGGTCTCATGCAATGGAAACATTCATGCTTCTTGAGTTTTCAGAAGAGGATTAAAACCACAGGACTCCTACTTGAGCCCTGTTCCATCCCAGCTTGCTGTGTCCCAGCTGGGAACACAAAACATAGGCTTGGGCTGTACAGCTGTTCACAACAATGAAGTCAAGGCACTGCTGTTCCTCTCAGGAATATCCCTATTGGCCCTTCAGAGCCATAGGAAATCCCATGTTCCAAGGGCTGCATTCATTCAGGGCTATGTTGGAAAGGGAAGGGGGCTTGGAGGGAGTCTCATTTTTGTTACAATAGCGTGGAAATGTTCTCCAAATTGAGTATTAGCACTGCAGTGTCCCTGATTTGCTGCAAAATTTAGTTCTATTATTATAAAGGAGCTGCTCAAGCTCCCTTTGCTGAGTTCCAAGGACACCTTGACTTATAATGATTTCCTGCCCTGCCCCTGCTGCTAATTGCTGAAGTACAACCAAGTAAATGCTGCTTTTTGGTTGGTTCCTTGGAATTGCTACAAAAAGGTCCCGTGCAGCTGTCAGTCCAAAGTAGTCACTGGTTATGCATTCATCAGGGATTTCTCACTGTAATGACGACAAAAAAAAGAAGAAGCCAAATTTGCTTATTCTCACAAATGAGCTCTCAGGGGGCAAAAGAATGATACAATAGATTCCTGCTATAAGAAACTGTATTTAAGAATGTCTTCTCTTTTGCCATATAAGGGTAAACATATGAGAACAAGCAAACAGTGTCATAGGTTTGCTACCCTATAGTGACAATATTCAATTGGTTTGTTTAAAGGAGGCTCTTCACAGCAAGATATAGGCATCTAAGGTATGACACAAATAAACAGTAGGTAGCTATGCATAGGAATAGCAGATACTCTGCATTTTGAATTTGTTCATCTGTTTCCTTCTATGAAAAATCACATGTACCAGGTTAGGGTTGCCAGCTGCTGGGAGAAACTGGGGGTGGGGACAGGCTCTGTGGCGTTGGACCAAAGCGTGATGTCACTTCTGGCACAAAACTGAAAGTGATGTCCTCATGTTGTGATGACATTCTAGGATTTGCCAAATGGAGTTTTGAGTGAATCCCAAAAAGGAGCCCTGACACGATGATGATACTTCTAGTTTTTCACCAGAAGTGACAGTGAGCGACACCCTCCCCCCATTTTCCTTCCTGCTGGGCTGTGAAGCAGTGGACAATAGGGAGCAATGCTGGGAGGGTGTTGGGTTCTTGGCCTAATGAATAGAGGATTTCTTCTTTTTTCCCCCCTAGTAACCATTTTAAATCATAATCTTTCATGAATCCTCAGCTAGCCACACTATACAAAAGAGTGCATTGTTGTCTAGAGGTCCTGTAGCTTAAATATGGCCTGTGCATATCTGTGTAGCTTTGACCAATTAATAAAGTAATAAATGAATCAAAAGTTTAAAAGAAAATTCTGGCCACCATATGGAAAATCTAAGCCTTAACAACAGCCAGGTGGGCAGTGTTGCAGAAAGCTTCATTTAGACAAAACCTGCACATTATGTAAAGTCACCCCCTCCTTGGAAGTTTGGATTTACGTGTCTCTTCACAAAGTGAGAGAGAATTAAAGAACTAAATGCAAGAGTGTGACAATCAGCTGTCATCTCAAAGCAACAACTGGCCAAGAACCTCTCTTTCTGGAAAACTCTTTGGTATTGATTCTGTGTCCTGCTGTCAATTACTGGTGGTTGTGATGTGTACTTTGTCACCAATGAGACATGAATAAAAGTAAGTGCTGTTCTTGGGAATCACAAGAGCAAGTGGATTTTTAATTTGGTAAAATGTATATGAGGGAAAGTAGGGCAACACTGCAGTTTGTTAGCACACCAAGGGCCCTTGTCTGTGGCCACTGAAGATACTCTGCTTCAAAGGATGCATTCAACAGCTGAACTAAGAAGACATTTTTTAAAAGTTAATTCAGTTACCCACATTGTCAAACTGGGGCCATGAAGAATTTGGGGGGGGGGATTTGGAAATCACCCCTTACTCTCTTATTGGTGGGGCAGGGGAGTGAGCAGGCTGATTTTCCCTCCCCTGTTTTTAGATTTCCTTTAAAATCTTCTCACTGCTCTCAGTATCCTTTATTCCCTGAATTATGCAGTCTTCATCAAGTACATTTTCTGTTTCGTTTGTGGGGCTCTAGGCGATGTACAAATTTAAAAACAATAAAACCATAAAATCTTTATTATATAGTTCAGTAATTAAAAATCAAGAGGCGAAATTTTGTGACCCCCTCCCAGTATTCTGTTCTGTGTTGCCTCGTGGGTATGGGGGAGGGAGGAATGGGCGGGGTTTAAAAAACCCAAAACACTTTGATTTCTGAGGTGGGTTTTCTGCCCCAGATTTTTTTTTGCTTGTTTATATAAAGAAATCTGTAAGTGGTAAGGGGCTATACTTTGGGGACACTCTACTACTGTACAGGTCACAGTGTCCTAAGAGGAAAAGGTTCTAGAGCCACTTCGCTCTGCATTCTGCCAAAAAAATTGTTACACTCAGTGCAGGAAGGACACCTTCACAGCTGTTTCAGGGCTCATGGCAATATTTAAACCAGCTCTCAATTCTCTGAGACATCAACATGAATCTGTGTATCTTCCAAGTCTTTGGAATCCTGAGTGAATAGCACCCCCACCTGCCCGCATGTCAGATTGCTTGAGGTGTCTTCAGGATCAGTTTTGTGCCCACTCACAAAATCTGGATCTAAGTTTATGGACTTGAAAATCTCATGTGTCCATTACATCCCTTTTTATGATTTTTCTTCTCCCCGTCTTGTTTTCTTCTTTATATTCAAATAAGTACATTAATAAGAATAATTTCATCTTGTGTTCTGTTGTGCCTTGGTAAAGTGGCCAATAGAGGGCAGTAATGTCATTTTTCTCTTGCTTGCTCTGCCTCCTGTAGCTGTTGAGCACATCTGTCTTTGACATTTTATACCTTGGGTAATAGTGCTACATGTCCCTATTAAAAGGGTTTTACAGTGTTGAGAGAAGGTAGCCATCAGGTTGTTCCATAAATTCAGCCAAGAGGAATGGATCAACTGGATCTGAATCCAAATAGCCAGAGACTGTGCATATGGGAATGTACCTACAACATGAGCTAAAACTACCCAGTTTGGCTTTAGTTGACTTTACGCCTTATGCATCACTGCAAACTTATCTCCAAAAGTGTTAAAACAATGACTACCAAGAGATTCCTTTGCTCTCAGCCTAGAAGATATCTGGATTCTCACTTGGTATCTGAGAGATACAAGGAAAATCGCAGGTTTCTGTAATGTCAGTGGAGAGATACCATTTGGTTTTTTCTTACTTGCAGAAACCAACTTGACACCAAAAGCACCACTTCAAATCTATGTGCCTGCTCAGCATTAAGCACAAGAATGCTGGCAAGAACAGGCATTAAAATCATGGCATGAAACATCTTCTCTCCCCCTTCCACTTCAACACATACCTATTTTTATTTTGTAACATCTTAGCTGGTTGAAGAATTCAAAAGCTTGCACATGTTTTGTCTCCCTTTGGATGGTCTTAATAAAAGGTATGTTGATTGTGCTTTGTTTTTGCACACAATGCTTTCCAGTGTGAAAAGGTAAGTACCAATCATATACAGAGGGGAATCATTTCAGAGTTGGAATTGATTTGTCTCTAGCCCCATCCAATACGGCTCTGAGTTTCTGTACCTTCTGTGTATACTTGTAGGCTGAGATCTGGATTAGAAAATACACAGACACAAGGCAGAAGGATGATACCATTAGTTGTGAGCACTAGAACACAGGAAGAGCCCTTCTGGATCAGACCAATAGTCCATCCTGTCTCACATGCTGCCCAACCAGTTCCTCCAGGTGACTAACAACACGGCATAGACTAACAACTCTCTCATAATGTTGCCTCCTAGCTCTGGGATGCAAAGGATTAGTGCTTCTGAATTAGGAGGTCCCAGTAGCCATTGATACATTTATCCTCCATGAATCTATCTAATCCCCTTTTAAAGCTGTGTATCCTTGTAGCCATCACTACATCCTCTGGCAACAAATTTCACATTTTAATCACTCTCTGTGTAAAGTAATATTTCCTTTTGTCCATCCTGAACCGATTTGCTTCACTGGATGCCCTCAAATTCTAGTGTTTTGGGAGAGAGAGAAAAATTCCTCTTGATCTACTCTACCTCATGCATAATTTTATAAACCTCCATCGTGTCCTGTCCCCCCCCCCCACCATCTCTTACCTAAACTGAAAAGTCCCAGACTCTTCAGCCTTTCCTCATGGGGAAGGTGCTCCAGCCCCCTAATTCTTTGGTTGCCTTCTTCTGTACTTTTTCCAGCTCTGTAATATCCTTTATGAGATATGGTGACCAGAACTGTACACAGTATTCCAAATGAGGCCACACCATAGATCTATACAGAGGCTTTACCATATTGACCATTTTATTCTCAATCCCTTTCCTAATAACCCCCAACATAAGAGTTTGCCCTTTTCACCACTGCAGCACACTGGCTTGACACTCCACTAAGGTAGAAACTTATTGTTTCGACTGTGTTAAATTTTATGTAAGCCACCCTGAGCCTGCCTTGGTGGGGAGGACGGGGTATAAATTGAATAAATAAATAAAACCAAGATCTTTTCCCCGCTCAGTCTCAGCAAATCCAGACCCCACTAGCCTATACTTGAAGTTGGGATTTTTTTGTCCAAGTGTGCATCATCTTACACTTACCAACATTGAACTTTGTTTGCCATATTTTTACGCACTCGCACAGGTTGTAGAGGTCCTCTTGAATCTCTTCACAGTCAGCCTTCATTTTCACCATCCTGAATAATTGTGTGTTATCTGCAAATTTGGCCACTATACTACTCACTCCTAGTCCTAGATCATTTATGAATAAATTAAATAGCACCTGCCCCAGTACAGATCCTTGTGGGTCTCCACTGCTTACTTCCCTCCAATTGTGAGAACTGTCCATTGATTCCTTCTTTTTGCTTCCTGTCATTTAACCACTTCTTAATCCAGAAGAGAACTTGTCCCTTTTATCCCATGACTGCTAAGTTTACTCAGGAGTCTTTGGTGAGGCACCTTGTCAAAAGCCTTTTGAAAGTCCAAGTATATAAGGTCTACCGGGTTACCATTGTCTACATGCTTGTTCACTTTCTCAAAGAACTCCAAAAGGGTGGGGAGGCAGGACTTCCCTCTGCTGAAGCCATACTGATTTTCCCCAGCAGGTTTTGTCCCTCTATGTGCCTAACAATTCTATCTTTGATTATAGTTTCCAATAATTTGCCTGAGACAGGCATTAGGCTGACTGGCCTGTACCTGGTTCCCCTCTGTATCCCATTTTAAAAATTGGTGTCACATTTGCTACATTCCAGTCTTCTGGTACAGCAGCCAAATTTAGTGACAGGTTACATATACGGGTTAGTAAATCAACAATCTCACATCTGAGTTCCTTAAGAAATCTTGGGTGTACATAAGAACATAAGAGACGCCAATGTTGGATCAGGCCAAAGGCCCATCCAGTCCAACACTCTGTGTCACACAGTGGCCAGAAATACCAGTGCCATCAGGAGGTCCAGCAGTGGGGCCAGGACATTAGAAGCCCTCCCACTGTTGACCCCCCCCCAAGCACCAAGAAGACAGAGCATCACTTGCCCCAGAGCCCCTAGCTATACCTTGTGGCTAATAGCCACTGATGGACCTCTGCTCCATATGCTTATCTAATTCCCTTTTGAAGCCGTCCATGCTTGTAGCACCCACCACTTCCTGTGGCAGTGAATTCCATGTGTTAATCACTCTTTGGGTGAAGAAGTACTTCCTTTTATCCGTTCTAACCCGACCGCTCTGCAGTTTCATGGAGTGCCCACGAGTTCTTGTATTGTGAGAAAGGGAGAAAAGTACCTCTTTCTTTACCTGCTCTTTCCCATGCATAATCTTATAAACCTCGATCATGTCACCCCTCAGTCGTCTTTTCTCCAAGCTAAAGAGCCCTAAGCGCTTTAACCTTTCCTCATAGGGAAAGTGTTCCAACCCTTTTATCATTCGAGTTGCCCTTTTCTGCACTTTTTCCAAAGCTATAATATCCTTTTTAAGGTGTGGTGCCCAGAACTGCACACAGTATTCCAAATGAGGTCTCACCATTGATTTATATAGGGGCATTATTATATTGGCTGATCTGTTTTCAATACCCTTCCTAATAATCCCCAGCATAGCATTGGCCTTCTTTATTGCAGTCACACACTGTCTCGACATTTTCAGTGAGTTATCCACTACAACTCCAAGATCTCTCTCTTGCTCAGTCTCTGCCAGTTCAGACCCCATCAATGTGTATTTATATTTAGGATTTTTGGCTCCAATGTGCATCACCTTGCACTTGGCCACATTGAACCCCATTTGCCATGTTGACGCCCGCTCGCCCATCCTTGACAGATCCCCTTGGAGTGCCTCACAATCCTCACTGGTTTTCACCACCCTGAACAACTTTGTATCATCCGCAAATTTAGCCACTTCACTGCTTACTCCCATCTCCAAATCATGATGCCATCAGAACCAGGGGACATCGGTTTTTAATTTCCCCAGTAGGTCTAGAACTTCATCTCTGGTCACCTCAATTCGACTCAGTTCTTTAGACTCCCTTCCTGAAAACAGGGGTTGTGGCATGGGTACATGCCCCACACTTTTTACAGTGCATACAGAAGCAAAAAAGTCATTGAGCTTCTCCCCATGTTCCTTTAGCAATCCATTGATTCCTTTGTCATCAAAAGGCCCCATTGCTTCTCTGGCTGGTTTCCTGGGTATATTTTTTAAAAGATTTATTGTTTATGTTAATGGTTTTAGCAACCCACTCCTCAAAATCTCTTTTCCAGTGCTTGACTACTTCTTCTTTTTTGCCGGAGCTTGTGATTCCTCATGTTAAATTCATTGGGGCAGACCTTCCACTTTTAAAAAGAAGCCTCTTTACTTTGTATAGCTTCCTTGACTTGCGTTGTTAACTGTGCATGCCTTCTTTTAGACTTGGCAGTGCCTTTCCTATCCTGCGGAATGCATTCTATTTGGGCTTCAATTAGTGTAGTTTTAAATAACTTCCAAGCATCCTCTAAGGATTTGAGTCTCTTGTGTTTCCCCTTCAGCTTCCATTTTACTATTCCCCTCATTTTTGTAAAGTTTCCTCTTTTGAAATCAAATTTTACAGTTTTGGACTTTAGGGTTGACTTTCCATTGACCTGAATGCTGAACTTAATGGCACTGTGGTCACTATGTAACAACCTCTACATTTCTCACCAGGTCTTGAGACCCACTCAGAACAAAGTCCAAGATCACTACCCCTCAGATTGGTTCTGTGACCAGCTGTTCCAGTGCACTCATTTATAATGTCTAGGAATTTCATTTCTACAACATGACTAGACCACAAGAAGACAAAAAGATGGAGATTATTTAAATGAACAAGGTATAATGGTAGTTATAAACATTCAGCAGCAACTGCCAAATACAGACAGCAGGAATCAATAAAAGGGCTAGTACAGAAATAACACTCCTAGCCACAGAGCAAAGTTCAAGTCCAGTGACACCTTTAAGACCAACAAAGTTCAATTCTGGGTATTTTATGTGCATGCACACTGCTTCAGATACACACAAAAAGCTTATACCCAGAATTAAAAGCACACATACAAAATCTTATACCCAGAATTAAACTTTGTTGGTCTTATAGGTGCCACTGGACTCAAACTTTGTTCTGTTACTTCAGACCAACACGGCTACCCACCTGAATCTAACTCCTAGGCACAGATCATGCAAAAATAATGCTCATAGCTATCCATCCAGAGTGACCGAGGCAATCACCCATCCCTTTCTTCTGGAGCATGGATGCTTACTGTTAGCCTTAATCATCCTTATGTATTAAGTCCTCTACAATGTTAACCACAATTAGGCTAATCAGTATTTGAAAACAGCAGGGAATCCCAGTTAATTAAGGTTAAGCAATCAGGACTGTTGCATTTGCAAAGACTCTAAGGAAAAGCTAGATGTTTACTTACTATTTTTTGTTATGGGCTGTTTTTGTAGCAGGAACTCCTTTGCATATTAGGTGACACACCCCTAATGTAGCCAATCCTCCAAGAGCTTACAGAGCTCTTCTTACAGGGGCAACTCATACACTCACACAATCACATTCAACACTCCTGCCAAGGGCAAGCTAGCAACAATGCATTGCAGTTAGGGTTGCCAACAGGACTGGAGAAAAATGTTCTGTCCCTTTAATAGAGGCTTAATGTGTAGAAATGGGCAGCTGAAGCTTTACATGGCATGGAGGTAAATAACATCACCTGGTAAATAGCACCCCCATTCAGCCTCTTTTAAAGAGATGGGTGTATGTGGTTTCGTGGTTTTTTAAAATCCAAGCTGTTGGCAACTCTGACAGCTGTTTGTATGTGAATTATGTGACAGAAGCACTCCATGGAAGGAACATATATGGATCCTGTATAACAACTGAACAACAACTGCGCACTTGTTGTTCTGTAAAACAATGCACTAGAAAACTCCTATGAAACAATGCTCTCAAGGGAACATTTTGAATTGACAGCATGCATTGAAATTGATCAATAGTCTATATTGAGTCTAATCTCACAGCAAGTTGTGATCAATGTCCAGCTAACTGTTGTTTGTTACAACAAGCTACTTGGCAGTGGTTTCACAGGCCACCACTGGCATTTCAGTGACAGAACAGCACAGCCTGCAGTGCCAAGACTGTTGAAGAGCCCACTAATTCCAAGCAGCTCCGTCCAACAGAATACCACAGAATGCGCAATGCAGCTCTATGGAATTCCTTTATGTTTGTAGCCCTGGTCTGAGATCAGAAACACCCCATAGGGCCATTTGCATTCTGAATGTGCTGAAAGGGCTTGAAAATGTGGAGGGCAGTGACAAACAACTCCACTGCAATTTTTCAGTGTATGCTTTCACTCTATGTAGGCTTCATTGTTACAGAGGAAGATGTGTGTATTTTTGCTGTTTTCTGCTTCAAAACATGCCATAATTTTTTAAAAACTTATTTGAAAACCACATATTTCAGATCTGAAAGCTGGGTCCCATAATTCCACATAGACTGGGCAAGTTGTAGTTACTCAGGCAAATGTACTCTGCACGTATGCTATACTCTCAGATTCCTTTTAGCTGGTCTCATTGAAGCATGAATTATCCTCATTATACAGATGAGATCTCAAGTCTCCTATTACCAATAAAGAGCAATTACAAGAGCAGGAGATCAGATCTGTATGAGTCTCATGGTCTAGCCACTATCTTACTCTGATAGTGCTGCATACAGACAAGCATTTCACTATTGCATAAGCCTAGTTGCCACCTGTGCCTTTAAAAACTGTAAGTTGAAAGGCTGAACTTTATCCTTGCATGTAGATACAATAATGGGAAAGCTTCACCTGCTGAAATTCTGCCCAGCGTGCAGGTGTTAAAAAGCACAGGAACATTGTCAGAAAAAAGCCATGACAACCATATGAGAGAGCAAATAACGAAAGCCTCATGTCTGAGAGTGGAGTAAAGACATCACATCCAGTGTGCATGGAGGAAGGCCCATAGGGTGACCAGAAACAAAGGGACAAAGGGATTCTGTACTTTTAAGAACTGGACATGAGAAGAAACCTTAGGAGCATCAACTCCCCCCCCCCATGGTGAGCTGCACCTGCCAAACATAGCAAGTAGCCTGCCCTCTTTTTTATCTGGTCACTTCTGTTGTTCACATAGAACAGAAATGGAAGCAGAGCAAAATGTAAATTGGAGCTAGCATAGAGTCTAGGAACCAATGTAAGCTTGAACATTTCTTTTAAAAACAGAAGTCAACATCCAGAAGGAGAAATCACTGGGTGCAAGGCTGATAGTTTCACAGTGGAATGGAGGGGCAGTCTGTACTGAAGAATACAGTTCAAAAAGTTCTCTGGCTGATCAGTGCCTAGAATTTCTGTTCTACTCCAGCTGGAAGGCAGGATGAGCAATTCCCAAATGGTTAGATTCAACAGTAAGATCAGAGTAATCATGATTACGAAGAAGCCAACATTTTAATTATGTCAGCCTCCCAGCTGGTACATAAATATACTGCTGAAGCATTGGACACAGTAGATCTCTTTGTTGGGATGAGAAAGAAGGAAGGAGGAGAATCCTCCACATGGGTTCAGAAAGGTAACAGAGAGCCAGAAAATGTAGCAAGGCATGGACTGAATGAAGATTAACTGCAAATGTTGGGGAGCAGTAAAAAATGTAGAGATTGTGCGGAATGAGGAGGAAGAATCTCATCTAAATTGTAGATAAGGGCTGAGTTACCCCAATACTCAGCTGATATGGAAGTTCATATTAAGATGTTAATCCTAAATATTTGAGTAAGAGAGAAGACAGAGAAGAATGTATCAATTAAGCAACAACCAAACCCTCATCTAAATGCAGCCAGGGCATATTCATTAATGTGCAGAACTTGATCACAAACATTTTCCCCCAATAAAAATAATAAAGAATCTTGGGGTCAAGATAACCAAACCAAGATGAGAGTCTGCTTCATCAGATTCCTCTGCCACCACCACCCCACACACAAACAGTTGCTGATCCAGTCAGTGGTTAAATAATCCTAGTTGATAGCAAAAAAAAAGTTCTTGGTACTCCTTGGAAAAATAAAGCTTTTAATTTTTATCCACAGTGGGAGTTGCGGTGTAGCTGTTGCCAATGTAGAGATAATAGCAACTAGTGCCCCAAAAAATCTGTCCAATCCTGTGAGATCTTTATTAAAGTCATTAATGGTGCCTTGTGGAAGTTTTCCTGTGACAAAAAACAATTGTCCTTGAGAGTCACATTTGGGCTGGGAGCCTTAGGAGGAAATCCCACAGAACATCTCTACACCTTTTTCTACTTCCTGAATTGCAGTGTAGGGATAAAAAATATTGGACTACTTTACAAAAACTAGCAATGGTGCCCATGGTAGAGCGGGCAATACTAGGGGGAGGGGAGGGGAGGCCCTGTCCTGTTCACAAAGGCTTAATGGGATGTTATTTACAGATCTGTCAGAAAAAGCTTCTGCTGCTCATTAGTAAGTCTCTGTTAAAAGGACAAGATTTTTTTTCTCTAGGCCTGTGGGGAATGTTAGCCATTCATGTGACCCCTTCTAAGGTCCAGGTTTGACTACTTGTGGATTCTGACCTTTCTCTTTAATACTAGTGGCCCTGTTGCTTTATTTTATTCACATACACCACATAACGTGCTTGCATTCTTGTACATAGCCACAAAAATATACTAGACAATGAAGCTTTAAACCCAAATGATGTCAGCTTAGTCCTATGCTGGTTTATTTAGTAACAAGTCCAGCTGAGATCTGTAAGACTTAGCTCTCAATCATAAGAACATAAGAGACGCCAATGTTGGATCAGGCCAAAGGCCCATCCAGTCCAACACTCTGTGTCACACAGTGGCCAGAAATACCAGTGCCATCAGGAGGTCCAGCAGTGGGGCCAGGACATTAGAAGCCCTCCCACTGTTGACCCCCCCCCCAAGCACCAAGAAGACAGAGCATCACTTGCCCCAGAGCCCCTAGCTATACCTTGTGGCTAATAGCCACTGATGGACCTCTGCTCCATATGCTTATCTAATTCCCTTTTGAAGCCGTCCATGCTTGTAGCACCCACCACTTCCTGTGGCAGTGAATTCCATGTGTTAATCACTCTTTGGGTGAAGAAGTACTTCCTTTTATCCGTTCTAACCCGACCGCTCTGCAGTTTCATGGAGTGCCCACGAGTTCTTGTATTGTGAGAAAGGGAGAAAAGTACCTCTTTCTTTACCTGCTCTTTCCCATGCATAATCTTATAAACCTCGATCATGTCACCCCTCAGTCGTCTTTTCTCCAAGCTAAAGAGCCCTAAGCGCTTTAACCTTTCCTCATAGGGAAAGTGTTCCAACCCTTTTATCATTCGAGTTGCCCTTTTCTGCACTTTTTCCAAAGCTATAATATCCTTTTTAAGGTGTGGTGACCAGAACTGCACACAGTATTCCAAATGAGGTCTCACCATTGATTTATATAGGGGCATTATTATATTGGCTGATCTGTTTTCAATACCCTTCCTAATAATCCCCAGCATAGCATTGGCCTTCTTTATTGCAGTCACACACTGTCTCGACATTTTCAGTGAGTTATCCACTACAACTCCAAGATCTCTCTCTTGCTCAGTCTCTGCCAGTTCAGACCCCATCAATGTGTATTTATATTTAGGATTTTTGGCTCCAATGTGCATCACCTTGCACTTGGCCACATTGAACCCCATTTGCCATGTTGACGCCCACTCGCCCATCCTTGACAGATCCCCTTGGAGTGCCTCACAATCCTCACTGGTTTTCACCACCCTGAACAACTTTGTATCATCCGCAAATTTAGCCACTTCACTGCTTACTCCCATCTCCAAATCATTAATGAACAAGTTAAAAAGCAGTGGACCAAGTACTGATCCCTGCGGTACCCCACTGCTTACCACCCTCCACTGAGAAAATTGCCCACCTACACTCACTCTCTGTTTTCTATGAACTAGCCAGTTTTTGATCCATAAAAGGACTTGTCCTTCTATCCCATGATTTTTGAGCTTACTTAGGAGCCTTTGATGAGGAACTTTATCAAAAGCTTTCTGGAAGTCAAGGTAAATAATATCTATTGGATCCCCCTTGTCCACATGTTTGTTCACCCCCTCAAAGAACACTAACAGGTTAGTGAGACAAGATCTTCCCTTACAGAAACCGTGCTGAGTCTGCCTCAATAGGTTTTGTTCATCTATGTGCCTACTAATTCTTTCCTTAATAATGGTTTCCACCAATTTACCCGGTATCGACGTCAGACTGACTGGCCTGTAATTTCCCGGATCTCCTCTGGAACCCTTTTTAAAGATGGGAGTGACATTAGCTACCTTCCAATCCTCAGGAATGGAGGCAGATTTTAAGGAAAGATTACATATCTTTGTCAGGAGATCTACAAGTTCACATTTGAGTTCTTTCAGAACTCTCGGATGTATGCCATCTGGGCCTGGTGATTTTTCAGTTTTTAAGTTGTCTATCAGTTTTAGGACCTCCTCTCTCATCACCTCAATCTGACTCAGGTCTTCCAACACCCCTCCTGAAATCAGTGGTTCTGGAGTGGGCAAGCACTTCTCATCTTCCACAGTGAAGACGGAGGCAAAAAATGCATTTAGCTTCTCAGCCATTTCCCTATCATCCTTCAATACTCCTTTTACCCCTTGGTCGTCCAAGGGCCCCACTGCCTCCCTGGCTGGTTTCCTGTTTCTAATGTATTTGAAGAAAGTTTTATTGTTGGTTTTTACGTTTTTTGCTATATGCTCCTCATATTCCCTTTTTGCCTGAGAAGAAGGAAAAGATTGACTCTGTTCTTAAAGCTCAAGAATTTCTAAAAGAACAGCTGGGAAGGTCAGAGGACGAGAAAAAAGAAGAGGACAGCAGGTCCAGTGGCGAGCTGGAAACTGGTACATCTGGCGAGGACTCTTTGTCTGAGCAGGGGGCAGCGGCCCGGAAAAGTCCCTACAAGCAGCGAAAGAGAAGAAAAAAGAAGAAGTAAAGGCTGAAGGACTCTAATTTGTGCCTTTGAGAACTTTGGTTCTGGGGGGATGATTGGGGATACTGTTATTGGGCAGTTAAAAGTAAACTTGGAGGGTAAAAGGTTTTCTTTTTTAAAGGGTTTGACTCAGTTCATAAAAAGAATAACGATGAGAAGACTTGATGTTTTAAAGGTAGTTGGAGGGTCTCCTCTCTTGGGTTTTTAGTTAGTAGTGGGTACTTTACTTTCTCCCATATATGTAGTTCCCTTACCCCCTTTTCTGTTGTAGTTTTTTGTAGTTAAAAAAATCAATAAAAAATCCCCTCCAGGGGCTCAAAAAAGAAAAGAAAAGAAAGAATGAGGAGAGTAATACCAAACCTAAACACTCCCAAGTAGAAAAAAAAAGAAAAAGTAGTAAGTGTTATTTTGTTAATCCTAATTAAGGTATTACCTCACTTCTTTGGACTTTTCCTTCAGACCAACATGGCTACCTGCAAGTTTAGCGTTAAACTGGGATTGCCAACTTTTATAGCAGTCGCTCTAGCTGTCCCTTTAATATCAGTTTGATCTGCACCAATTATCAGATGTTGTTTAACTTAATGACTCAAAAAACTTCACCTGTCCATTTCCACTAACTGAACCTCTGTTAAAGGAATAGGATGTCCCCCTCCAGCTGGCAACTTTGCCTTAAACATGTGTTTAATCTTTTCCATTTTTACATCAATGAGATTTGGATGTGCTTAACTGCTGCTGGAAAGATATACACGTATAAATTGTCTACAAACATATGGTTCCGATTGTATTTGCAACTGAAGCCACATGTATTTCTTCTTTCTTCCTACAGACCCTTCCTTAAAGAGGGCTTTTCAGTGAAACCCTTCTGTAACCCTCAGTTCTTATCCCACCCCCACCCCCACCCCCAGCTGTGAAACCTGATCCTTTGGCTTAGATTCCTTTGTGCTTCAATTGTCTTCTGCATGTCCTCACTCTTCTCTCTTACCACTGTCTAATGGCACATTGGAAACTATGTGGGCCTGTTTTCTTTACTCATCATTCTGTAGAGTGCCACATTGATGGTACTGTGGTCACTGTAATGTACTTGTTGATAGTCACAGATTAAAGCCTTACCATGTTCAGAAGGCCATCAATGGTATACTGTTAGAGGAGCCACTTTCATAAAGATCTGTGTTTCTGGAGAAGCAGTGCAAGTTCATAACCCACACATCTCCTTCTCCCTTTCTTTCTATGGAACACAGAATTCTTTAAAAAAAGAAAAGAACGGAAATGGTTTTGAGGTCTGGCTGGGCTAAAGCCAGAGGCCTTGAGTGGGCTTTCTTTCCTGCCAGCGTCACAGGAGTTCAGCCCCATAGCTGGAGGAAGGATAAACCTAATCCCCGTGTGAAAAAGAGAGATTAAGCCTTTCAACCAGAATTACAGTGCAATCTTTATAATACAAATTGAGCCGCTTTATTATAACTCACTCCTTCCTTAGGTGACAAAGAAGCAAGTATTGGAGCACATAAAACCAGACATGTCATTGGATGGAAAAATCATAAAACTGCAACTGACTTATTTCGGCCATGTCACAAGGAAGAACTCACTAGAAAAAGCAATTATTTTTGGATTGGTTAGCAGCAAAAGGAAACCAGGCCACCAAAGAACACAGTGGCTAGACAACATAAAAGTTGACACCAGCCTGAGCATGGAATGACTCAAAGAAACAGTACAAGATTGGAAAATGTGGAGAGAGCTGGCCCATAGCATCACCAGTAGTCAGACATGACTGAATGGCTAACAACAACAAAAATCTTCCTTACAGTGGGGAAAGGAATTAAAGGCAGATTTGTACAAAAAGATTATTTGAGATACTTTCCAGCCTGTAGTACCCCTCCAAAGCAAACACACCTGTTATACTTGATAGCTCTTGTAATTTTTTCCAAGGAAGTAACAGATGTAAACATGTAAAGGTAAAGGTAAAGGTTCCCTTGCTCGAAAGCCAGTTGAATCCGACTCTAGGGTTGCGGTGCTCATCTCCGTTTCAAAGCCGAAGAGCCAGCGCTGTCCGAAGACGTTTCCGTGGTCATGTGGCCGGCATGACTAAACACCAAGGCGCACGGAACGCTGTTACCTTCCCACCGAAGTAGGAACCTACAAATACTTGCAGGAGACATTTCATTTAGCCCTCCCCCACTATTTCTTCTTTCCTTTTCTTCAAAGCCCACAGAGCCTTTCCTCTTTTCCAGCTTCCTTCTCTTCTTCTAGGGTTGACAACCTCCAGGTAGGGCCTGGAGATATCCTGGAATTACAACAGATCTCCCATCTACAGAGATCAGTCCCCCTTAAGGTTTAGGCTTGCCAAGTCCCCCAGGGGGGCGGGGAAACCCCCGCCTCAGAGGCCCATTACCCACCGCCGGCGGATCGGACCCCAGGGGGGACCCCACCCCCAAAGCACATGATGTGCCCGGCGTCAGCATGACACCCGGAAGTGATGCAGCCACGCCGGGCGAGCCGGGGGCGGGGCTGTTATCATCCGAGGGAAAACTCTATGTTTTTCCCTCAAATGACTGCGGCCCCGCCCCCGGCGTGCCCGACGCGGCTGCGTCACTTCTGGACCGCGGCTGGAGTCCCCTGCTGTACCTACAGCGGGGACTTGGCAACCCTGTTGAGGTTGCCAGATCCAAGTTGGGAAATTCCTGGAGATCGGAGGTGGAGCCTTTTTCTCCAGGGGAACTGATCTATGCCATCTAGAGCCAGTTTGGTGTAGTAGTTAAGAGTGTGGACTCTAATCTGGGAGAACCAGGTTTGATTCCCCACTCCTCCACATGCAGCTGCTGGTGTGACCTTGGGTCAGTCATAAATTTTTTCAGAGCTGATCTTTCAAGGGCAGTTCTAGAGCTCTCTCAGCCCCACCTACCTCACAGGCAGTGTTCCCTCTAAGCTGAGTTAGTGTGAGCTAGCTCACAGTTTATTAGCCTCTGGCTCACACATTTTTGTCTTCGCTCAGGAAGGATGGCTCCAGAGCAAATTGATTTATGCAGTAGCCAAATCGTTCGCTCACAAGTTTAATGCCAGTAGCTCACAAAGTAGAATTTTTGCTCACAAGACTCCACAGCTTAGAGGGAACATTGCTCACAGGGTGTCTATTGTGGGGAGGGGAAGGGAAAGGGATTGTAAACCGCTCTGAGACTCCTTCAGGTAGTGAAGGGTGGAGTATAAATCCAATCTCCTCCTCCTCTTCTTCTCCTCAGTTGTAATTCTGGGTGATCTCCAGCCCCCACCTGGAGGCTGACAACCCTAGTTCCCCTGGAGGAAATGGCTGCTTTGGAGGGTGGAGTCTATGGCATTATATTTTTCTGCGATCCCTCCCAAACCCCACCATCTCTCAGCTCCATCCCCTAAATCTCTAGGAATTTCCTAGCCTTTTCTCCTTCCCACCTATCCACCTTCATCTGCCCCTCTGTCTTAAACTGTCCATTTCCCCTCCCCGCAGTCTCTACCTAGGAAAACTGTGGCAGAGATTTGTAGTGCCAGCCACCGGGCCAGGTCAACTTGCATGGTAAGGAACCCTCAAGCAGTGTTCCCTCTAAATTGAGTTAGTGTGAGCTAGCTCAGTTTTTTAGCCTCCGGCTCACAGATTTTTCACCTTAGCTCAGGAAGGATGGCTCTAGAACAAACTAATTTATGCAGGTCCAATAGCAACAGCACTGTCAAACTGCCCCATCAGCCCAGTAGCTAAGGAGTTGTTGGGGAGGGGGCCAGGGGATTTAATTGGTGGGATTCCTAAGGCACCCCAGCTGCAACCGAGGGGGGAGGAAACTCTAAATGAGTCCCCCGGGGTCCCGGCTGATTCAGATCTGTTTTTTGGATTTTGGACCGATCTCTGTGTCTGTCTCAGGGATTTAATTGGTGGGATTCCTAAGGCACCCCGGCTGCAACCGAGGGGGGAGGAAACTCTAAATGAGTCCCCCGGGGTCCCGGCTGATTCAGATCTGTTTTTTGGATTTTGGTCCGATCTCTGTGTATGTCTCAGGGAGTACTTGCCATCATGTCTCAGGCTAACCTTTCTAGGAGGGACGGAGTGCCGTAAAGGCTGCGGGGGAGAAGCCAGAGGGAAAGGGCGGGGGGGGGGGGGCAGGAGGCGGGATACTTGCCATCATGTCTCAGGCTAACCTTTCTAGGAGGGACGGAGTGCCGTAAAGGCTGCGGGGGAGAAGCCGGGGGGAAAGGGCGGGGGGGGGGGACAGCAGCGTGGTGACATTCAGGCGCCCCCCAAGGCAACGTGCCCACTGCCTCCTCCAGGCACTTGGGGCGGAAACGCGTGCGGCGTCCTGTCACCTTTGTGTGTCGCTGGCTTTCGGGAACGCTGCCTGCTGCTGCCACTGCGGATCCCCCAGCCCCCTTCCTTCCATCAGGCGGAAAAGGGGCAGTTCCACCCTTTCCCTCCAGCTCCGGCGAAGGGGCTGGGGAGCAGGCAGGGGGTGGGTGGGAGTAAACTTCCAGTCTGGTCCAGCAGAGCAGCCTGGCTTGCTCCGTGGATCGGATGCGATCTCTCTCTTTTTATCATTGCCTAGGCTGGGGGTGGGGTGGGGGGCTCCTGCTTAGAAGGGTGTTAAGGTTGGCCATGGAGGGGGAACCTGTAAAAGCCGTGGGGGTGGGCCCTGTGGGCCCCACGGGCCCCACGTTAGCTATGGGCCTGGCCCCAATCCAGATGTCTCTGGAGGTCGTCCATGAGGGCGACCAGTGCTGTCTCCATCCCATGGCCCAGGTGAAAGGTGGAGTGGAAGGGATCGAAAATGGAAGCGCCATCCAAAAAGCCCTGAAGCTGAATTGCCACAGCCCTGTCTATTATTTTACCCAGATAGGGTAAGTCGGAGACCGGCTAGTAATTTGCCAAATCAGCTGGGTCCAGAGATTTTTTTCCAAGAGTGGGCAGACCACGGTCCTTTAGTTAATGAAGCCGTGGCCGATGACTCTTCACTCCCTGGAGATAAGTGCTTTGGTAAAAGACAGTCTACTGCAGGGGTCATTTCGTAGAAAAAGAGCTAGGGGAACTCATTAGCATAACTCATTAGCATATGCCACACCCCCTGACATCAGGGGCCCAGCGGTGGACCTGCAAGGTCAGCGGGAGTGCGAGGAAGCCCCGCCAAGGCCCTCCCTGGCCCCAGGCAGGCAGGGGTGGGGAGAGGCGGGGAGGAAGCAACTTACCCTCCCTCTTCTCCTGCCTCCTCCTGGCTGAATGAGGGCTGGAAGCGGGGCGGCCAGAAGCAGGGGGCGGGGCTTCGTCATGTGCCCCGCCCCCCTGCACCTCACCCGGGGGAACTGCGTTCCCCTGCGATCCCCCCCGAAATGACCTCTGGTCTACTGTGAATATCTATCCAACTGTGCAGACCTGAAGTCATTATCTGACCATCTGCATCCTATATAAAGCTATGTAACATACAATTCCCACTATAGCACAAAAATGAAGTATTTTCATAGTTTCCCTAATTATGTGTGGGGTTTTACATATAGGAACTAAAGTACTCTGTAGGAGATAGTATATTCCACATATCAGGTCTCACCTAAGGGGTTTGATTTTGAACTACTTTAATCTGGTGGCTCAGTCTCTCAACTGTTATACTTTTCAAAACATACAGGGTGGGTGTGTTTTGTTTTAATACTAGAGAGTTCTTCATTCTCGGCTGCTCTGCCCATGCCCACATCTCTGGTACCCTATGCCCCCAGGAGTTTACACGACGGCCGGCACAACCTTCGCCTTGGAAGAAATAGCAACAAAGAGAAGAACGCCTTTACCTACATAGAGAGTGCTTTCCAATTGCATTCCCTAACAACAAATCTGAGAAGGAAAGAGGGCGTGATCTCCAAGGATGGAGGAGTCGTGAACTACTGAACTTTGCGCTGTCGAAACTATCATCACGATCGGAAACTCTTTCCAGGCGTTTACAAAGCGATTAGTCAGTGACGAAAAATGCATTCTATTTTCAGAAGCGCTGCAACTTCGCGTGTTGCAATGCTGACTTTTGGACCTCGGAGAGACTCTGTTCTCATTAACTGCCGGGGAACCCTCCTAGACTATTCAAACGAAAGATCGCTGACCCGCCCCCGTAACAAGTCTAGCTCCTCCCTGAGGCGGCCCCAGAGGCGCTGCCAGTCCCAAGAAGTGAGAACGGGCTCGACTCTTGCTCCTTCCAGCCGCTTAGTCAGGGCGAAGAAGAGAGTGAGCGAGGCAGCGGCCCGACACCACCCCAAGGTACGGGGGCCCGATGTACTTGGGCCGCTCCCTCGGGACGGTTATCCGACCAGCACCCGAGTATTCTTTTGCGTCCCATCCTGGGAAGTAGCTTGGTATGGATTGGTGCGGGGGGAGGATTGAGTAGCAGTGGAGACGGGAGGGGGGAGCCTTATAGGGGAAGAAAGGCGGTTGGGTTGGGGCCAGCCCCAGGGGGCCAAATAAGAATGAGGAAGCCTGTGAGGCTGGGGGAGAGGAGTGCGTTGCGATTCGGTCGTTACGAGGAGCAGGGCGAGTCCCTTCTGCCCACTTGCCGTACTATTCAGTGCATGCTACTCAGAAACAGCTTTGCCAACGTTCAGGGGGATTGGAGCGTATTGGATTCGTTGCTTGGACGTGGTTGACAACACGTTTCTCTACAGCTGTACGTGGAAGGAAGTTGTGCGGAGTTCTGCAGGGATTTACGCTTTAGCGGTGTTTCTAAGAAGGGCTTCTGCCCTCCCATAATGTCTGTAGTGTTTGCTAATTCAAAAGTAGGGATGTCAGCCTCCAGGTAGGATGTGGGGACCCTCTGGAGTTACAGTTTATCTCCAGACTACAGAGATCGGTTCCCCTGGAAAAAATGGATGTGCTGCAAGGTGGACTCGATGGCATTGTACTCCACTGAGGTCCCTACCCTCCTCTGGGTCTGCCCCCGAACCTCCAGGAGTTCCCCAACCTGGATCTGACAACCCTACCCACCCCCATCCCCTTCCGAGGATTGGAGGGGGGGGGGGCACTGGCAACCCAAAGAGGTGAAAAGGGAAGAACTTTCTCCTACTGGTTGAGTACATGTTGTACATGGAACAGGGGAATGAGGGGAGGGAATAGATTAATGGACAGCAATTGGTATGCTATTGTGTTATATAAGGAGGAAGGATACCTACAGATACAAGGGGAAGATGGTGGTACTGTAATTTTTGTAGTGGAAGAGATTGGGCTGGACAGTAAGGAGAATGTAAGTTGTTACTCTAGATCAATGCTCCCTCTAAGCGGTGGAGTCTTGTGAGCAGAAATCCTACTTTGTGAGCTACTGGCATTAAAGTTGTGAGCGAGCAATTTGGCTGCTGCAGAAATTAGTTTGCTCTGGAGCCATCCTTCCTGAGCTGAGACAAAAATATGTGAGCCGGAGGCCAAAAAACTGTGAGCTAGCTCACACTAACTCATCTGAGAGGGAACACTGCTCCAGATGTAAATGGAGAGGAGGGCTTTCATGAGTGGAGGCTAAGTTTATTGTATTTTAACTTTTTGTTCAATGAGGCAACTGGTAATGTAAAATCAATTTTTTAAACACACATTAGTTAAAATACTTATGACTGACCTTTCATGATGTCTCACAGTAATAAATAGTAATTACAAAGCACCACATTTTCAAGCTAACAAAATCAAACACCAAGTATCACCCCTCCATACTTGGTATTCAAATCCCATTAAAAGCTCAAGTAAACAAATGGGATTGCAACACCAATGAAAATTTTCAAAGAAATCATATTTAAACTCCTTTAGAAATTTTAAGGAGGAGCTGTAAGTCCATTTTCTCTTCAAAACAGTTGCAAGAAGCACTTCTTCAGGTCTCTGGTTGGATTAAAAATTTGTGAGTTGCTTACTAATGGTGTGTGTCAGGGGACCAATGGTGTTCCACAACATGATGGGCTACCACTAAAGAGGCACTGCTTCTAGTACCTGGATAAATAGATAATGTTACTGTGTGTTATGAAGGGTAAGGTTCTTTGTGGGCCTCTTTGTTACCTTTCCATTAATCCCTTTTGGAAAGGAGTTAATAATTGGAGGGCCTTGAAGTTAACCAGATCTGCCAAGCAGCTCAGTTGCAAAGAAGGTGAGGTGCTAGAGAGTAGAACTTGTTGGCAGACTGTGAGATGGGAATGTTAAGGTGTTGACCCAGTCACCTTCACTTCTTAAAGGGCCCTCCCAGTTAAACTTGTTGCTGAAAAGGCCATATTGTTTGAGGAGCTAGACTGCTTTTAATTTCTAAAAGTAAAGACGTTGGGTTTTGAGTCAGATTGCCAGATGTCTGGAGAAAAAAAAATGGCCTGTCCCTTTAATGGAGGCTTAATAGAATGCTATTTATCTCCATGGCCTCAAGAGCTCCAGCTTCCCATCTCTACTTTAAGCCTCTATGAAAGGGACAGGATATTTTTCTCCAGGGCTGCTGGTAATCTTATCCCCAAACCTGGAGTTATCTCTACTCTGACCTTGAAAGCTTTATCTCTAATCCTGGAAGAGATTCTGCTTTTCTCTCATCAGTGAGCCACTTTAATCTGCACATGCTCATAGGAGCTCCCCCCCCCCCGCATTTCATTATATGTTTAGGAACTGAACCCAGGCTTAAATTGAGCCCAAGTTTGGATTCACCTTCCCTACTATATCATAAAGGAAGGGTTCTTTTAATACTTTAGTTTCTGGGCTTCCCTTACTTTTGACAGGGTTTCGGATGTGTTAATCCCCCCCACCCCAATCACTAGTGAGTAAGGATGGGTGGGAGCTGTAACTAGCAAAATGAGATGAATGATATGGTGGCTAAGAACAGCAGCTAGATGAGAGCACAATTCTCAGGCTCTGCTTGTTTTTCATGCATGCTCTGATGTGCTGCTTATTGGGAACTTAGTGCCTTTTTGTGTTGCTGGGACATTTCCTGGCTTGTCCTGTGAAGTGAACAGTGATTCTCTGTGACCTTTGAAAAATAAGTGATCTCTGCTTGTTTAGCTCACTATTAAACATTTATATGAGGGTGGGGAGGAGGTTGTGCTAGTTGTTGAATAGCTTAGGAACAAGGAAGCATTCCAAAACCATGACTGAGCATTGCTCTCTCTAAGCAGCTTCTGGAATTTGGCAGCCAAGTCTTTTCAATGCAAACCAGGCCCCCCTAAATCCTGCCCCAGCTTAGAGGACCCCAGTGAAAATGGCAGCAGCATTGTTGTGTTGATTCAAAGTGATCTCTGTGACTGGCAGATGCTTTGTGTCCTCTTTGAGACTCTGGGATATCTACTGGTTAATGGATAAAAGGTGGCCTTGCACTCCTGTGTAAAGGACTTTATTTAAGAGGCAGAAATGCAGTTAAAAAGGCAGCTAGCTAAAGGTTTTTCCTGGTTATTTCCTTTTAGACTGTTTGAAATCTTTTGGTTTTCAAATAGTTTTATCCAAGTGTCATTTGAGCCTAAAGATTTGTTGTACAACCCACCAGGAACTTCTCCTGCAGAAGTCTTATTTAATTGAATTTGAGCTGCAAGAATACATTCCTTTGTTAACTCTTCTTTAGTTAAGCAGGACCAGTGGCTCGTACTTGGAAATGTCATACAGACTTTCAACTAAAACTGTGCTCTGTGCTTACCTTAAGAGGCTGCATTGCAATCAGAACATGGACAGAACTGCCATCCTCTACCAAGAGGTTGTAAAACTTGATGGTGTCCAAATATACTTGGTAACTGTCTGCTTGTTGTAGAGAAATTTAATGCCATGCAATGTAAGGAATGTATTAGACAAATACGGATCGACCCAAGGCAGGAACAGTAAAGCACAACATAGAAATTCTCCCCTAGATTGCTTTTTAATAACACTGACTTTGACTATGTAGTAGCAACATCTTTTTGGTTATGACAGTTGCATATTTGGAAATGTGTGTTGCTTTGAATAAGAAAAATGTAACCAAATAGTCTAATGGATCTTTCTCAGTTTTAGAGCTTAACTGTATATGGGTGAAATGCAGACAATAGTGACCCAGTAGACCTTATATACCTGAATTTTCAAAAGTCTTTTGACAAGGTACCTCACCAAAGACTCTTGAATAGATGTAGAAGTTATGGGATAAGAGGGACAAATTCTCTTATGGGTTAAGAAGTGGTTAAATGAGAGGAAGCAAAGAGTAGGAATTAATGGACAGTTCTCACAATGAAGGGAAGTAAGCAGTGGGGTCCCACATGGATCGGTACTATTTTTATTCATCAATGATCTGGAACTAGGGGTGAGTAGTATAGTAGCCAAATTTGCAGATGACACACAATTATTCAGGATGGTGAAAACCAAGGCTGACTGTGAAGAGCTCCAAGAGGACCTCCACAACCTGGGTGAGTGGGCGACAATGTGGCAAATGAAGTTCAGTGTTGGTAAGAGAGGGGGAAAGATCTTGGGGTTGTAGTGGATAGCTAAATGAAAGTGTCAAGCCAGTGTGCTGCAGTGGTAAAAAAGGCAAACTCTATGCTGGAGGTTATTAGAAAAGGGACTGAGAAAAAAAACGGCCAATATTGTAATGCTCCTGTATAGATCTATGGTGCGGCCTCATTTGGAATACTGTGCACCGTTTTGGTCATTGTAGGTCCAAAAGAACATTGCAGAATTGGAAAGAGTACAGAAGAGGGCAACTAAAATGATTAGGGTGTTGGAGCACCTTCCCTATGAGGAAAAGGCTGATGAGTCTGGGACTTTTCTGTTTAGAAAAGAGATGGCTAAGGGGGGGGACATGATAGAGGTTTATAAAATTATACATGTGATGGGAGAGAATTAACAAAGAGAACTATTTCTCCCTCTCCTAAATTACTAGAACTGAAGGGCATCCAGTGAAGCTGATGGGCAGTAGATTCAGGATGGGCAAAAGGAAATATTGCTTTGAACAGGGAGTGATTAAAATCTGGAATTCACTGCCAGAGGATGTAGTGATGGCGGTAGGGATAAACAGCTTTAAAAGGGGATTAGATTCATGGAGGATAAGTCTATCAATGGCTACTAGCCAGGGTGACCGAGGGGAGCCTCCACATTCCTCAGAGGGGAACTTCTGAATCCCAGAGCCAGGGGGCAACATCAGGGGAATGCCAGGCCTCTATGCCCCATTGTTGGCCATCCAGGGGAATTGGTTGGCCACTGTGTGAGACAGGATGCTGGACTAGATGGACTATTGGTCTGATCCAGCAGGGCTCTTCTTATGTTCTTATGATATACCTTTCAAATGATCTCTCAGCCAAAATTGGATTTAGGCAGCAAAGGAACAGAACTGTGTTTCTACTCTGGAGTTTCCTTGGATTTTTTTATAGAGTAGATTGTTGATCAAAATATCCACTGCTACTTGAATTCTAGAGGATTTTAAAAACCACTGCTTTAAGGCTGTAGTTTTTCACAGAGGTGGATGTTCCTTCATCCCATAGACATTCTTTCCTTTTACCTTGTCTCTCAGGTTGTTCTTAAGGAGATGCCTCTAGTTATTTTCATTATAATGAAATACAAATCAGGAATGCAGTGGGTAACACTAGAGTAAACAATGCAACACCGCATAAAAACAGTGTGTTGTATTCTATATTGAAATTATTCTAACGGGTAACACTCACATATAACCATATGCTGTGCTTTACAAGTAATATTGCAATCTCTGCTGTGCCCATTTAAAGATTGTTCTATTCTATATTGGAATCATTCTAACAGGTAACACTCATATATAACCAAATGTTGTGCTTTATAAGTAATATTGCAATCTCAACTGTGCCTATTTTACTTGTACTCTTAGGACCTAAACTGGAAGGTACATTTTGGCATTATTACTATCTCCAATATATGTAGTTGCTTCTGACACAAGGCCAGATACATTTGTGGCCCCACAAAAACGAGCAAGCTGGTCTTTGTTTTGATAGATCCTGGCTGATCTGTTCAGATAATGTTCATACTACAAGTACCATTGGTAACATTATATCTAGGGTTGCCAAATGGGACCGGGGGGCGGGGAATCCCCCGCTTTGACGGCCCGATTTTTGAGGCGACAAAAATCGGGCCCGGGGGAAACCACACCTCCGCGTGCACGTTACCTGGATGTGACATCGCACGCTGGGGGCGGGCCACAGCCATTTGAGGGAAAAACTCTATGTTTTCCCCTCAAATGGCCATGGCCCCGCCCCAACATGCGACGTCACATCCGGGTGACGCGCGCGCACACCCCGGATGCCAGCCGGGAGCCCCCCGCTCCCGGCCGAAAACAATTTAGCAACCCTAATTATATCTCTGCCAAGATGATTGAATTTCAGCATTGTGTTCTCTAAAAGAGAAATTATTCCATAATCTGATGGGAGTGTAATTCTAGGAAAGGGCATCTGTATTGGGGGTGGGGGGCAGGGTTACTACTTGTTTTTTGGTTTCTACACACTTCTGAGTTCTGAAAGGTGAAGAAGAAGAAGAGATTGGATTTATACCCTGCCCTTCACTTGAAGTCTCAGAGCGGCTTACAAACTCCTTTCCCTTCCCCTCCCCACAACAGACACCCTGTGAGGTGGGTGGGGCTGAGAGAACTCTTGACACAAACTGCTCTTTCAGGAACAGCTGTGCCAGAGCTTGTGACTGACCCAAGGTCACATCAGCAGGTGCAAGTGGAGGAGTGGGGAATCAAACCTGGTTCTCCCAGATTAGAGTCCGCGCACTTAACCACTACACCAAACTGGCACAAAATGAGGCGCTTACTTAAGCAATCTGACTGGGTTGGCCATTCTGAAAAATTACTTTATCCTCTTCAGCTTTGCCATGACACTCAGCAGCAAGGCTTCTGAAGTCAGTCATGATGTCCATGTGACTTATGGGCATGCAGGTTATGCTAAGCTGCCCATTTGCTGATTCAGACTTTATATACAAAGTAAAAGTTGCCCGTAAAACCAAAGGTGGGTTTGTTTGTTTTATGAGGGGGGACTCTCCCAAATCCTTGGGGGTAATTGGTGGAAATTAGTGCAAATTTATGCATGAGGAACAGCATTTTTAACCAAAAAAAGACTCTTAACATTCTTATTTTCTTTTATGCTTGAAAAGTTGTAAAATCATGACTGCCGTATAATACAGCACTCAAGTCCAACTAAATTCTTAGCCCTTGAATCATAATCTCAAAACTCAGTGCTGCGTTGTAACTGCTAAGGTGCCCTGAGAAATAATTTATTTAATGTACTGAAATATTTGCTCATAGATGAGGCTGCCTACTGTATCTTTACATGAGTCACTGATCTGGCTGTGCCTTCTCCCTGTTAGCCTCTTCTGGGGACAGGTTCAGTGCTTCTGCATCAGGTGAGATGGTAGTCGGATCACAGAATAACCACACTCAGACTTCAGAGTGCAGCCTCCTCTGTGTAAGTGGCAAATGGGACATTTTTTGTTGTTGTTCAGTCGCACAGTCGAGTCCGACTCTTCGCGACCAGATCACGCCAGGCCTTCCTGTCTTCCGCCGTCCTCTGAAGTTGGCTCAATTTCATGTTCGTTGCATCTATGACACTGTCTAACCATCTCATCCTTTGCCGTCCCCGTCTTCTTTGACCTTCAATCTTTCCCAGCATCAGGGTCTTCTCCAGTGAGTGCTCCCTTCTCATTTGGTGGCCAAAGTATTTGAGCTTCAGTTTCATTATCTGGCCTTCCAGGGAACAGTCAGGGCTGATTTCTTTTAGGATTGACTGATTTGATCTTCTTGCAGTCCAAGGGACTCTCAAGAACCATGTGTCTGAGAACAGGTCATCTGACTTCTCATGGGTGGGGGTGGGGTGGGGTGCTTCTAAAGAACAGCATGAAGGGGCTGAACCTTTTCCTTGCTTCCTCCCTGCCCCCACTTCCTGCTTTTCCCTGTCCATTTTTTTCCTGTGGGGCCAGAATTGATGCACACCAGGAGCTGAACAACGGGAACAAAGCAATTTCCACAGGATCAGTAGATATAGTTCAGCAACCCCCTCCAACTTATCCATGTTGTCCTTAAATTCTCCCATCCTGGGCTGCATCAACACTTTCAGTGGATATTGCAGTATTATTATACAATAGCAATAATAGGCAGTTGGATTTATTGTATTCATTTATATCCCACTTTGCTCCCTAATGTGCACACAAAACAGCTTTTCTCTCCTCCATTTTATCTTCACAACAACTTGTGAGGTAGGTTTGGCCCAAAGTCACCTCACAAATTTTCATGGCAGGGTGGAAATTTATAAGCCTGGATCTCTCAGGTCTGAATCCAGCCCTCTAACCACTGCTTACCCATGAAGGAAAATCCAGGTGTAAATGAATGCTATAGGGCAGTGACAGCAGAACATCCAATGACATACTGATTGGATGTAGCCCTGTTTTTATAGACAACTGAGAAAACTGGGCTGTTGTCAAACTGGTCTGCCCTTGTAATCAGTTTGCTTGTAAATGTCAAATTGGATGTGATGCTGGAGAACTGTGATCCGGCTGTCCTACAGAGTGTGTGTATACTGCAAAGTAGCTGTGTGGAGCTGCTAACATTGGGGGGAGGGGAGGAGAAGTCTAATTTAACCTTTGCCTGAGTCCAGTGGGACCTTTGGGACCAACAAAGTTTAATTCTGAGTATAAGCTTTCGTGTGCACATGAAAGCTTATACTCAGAATTTAAAATTTGTTGGTCTTAAAGGTGCCACTGGACTCAAACTTCATTCCATTGCTTCAGACCAGCAGAGCTGCCCACCTTAACCATCGCCTGTTGTGCTGTTTCCTTAATCTGAATCTCCTCCTGCCTTTCTCCCAAAACTACTACTATTTTTTTTTGTTGATTACCCTGTGGAGATGATAACACCTTGGTGGGGGGCTTGAGATTCATGGAAAGCATTAAGCAACTCTTTCTACAATACCACTTTCCCAGTCAAATTAGCAAGCTGTAAGGATGGCTTTAAAATAAGTACCTGCCCCCCAAGTGAGTGAACCTGATCATTGATCCTTCTCCTCCAATGCCTTTTTTTACTTGCCTCTTTCTGATCAGAAGGCACACCCAAATCAGTACTTCATGTAGTAGCCCAAGGAGAGTGAGCTCTCCCCCCCCACTCTAAAAGTAAACCTTTTGCGGTATGACTGAAACATGTTTTTATTTTACTTCAGAAAGAAAATGTTCCTCAGCTATTAAAGGTTTTATAAACACTGTATTTGAAACTCAGCTTTTTGCAAGGGAGGGAAGAACTGCATTTCCTCTGTGCTCTGCCATTTCCTTGCTAGGGATGATAAACAGAGTACATAGTCCCAAAGAGTTACCCAACAGGAAGGATTTTGACAGGAAGGATTTTTAAGAATCTAGAATACACCACCACTTATATTGCTGTATCTGGCACTTTGAGTTCTGATAAAGACCAGATGAGTCTGTTTCATACTTGTTTGAAAGCTTGGGTCTGAATATGTTTCACATTCCTCTCTTTATGTTTCTGGTGCTATATACAGCAGACTGGAAGAATTCAGATTCAGTATTCAGGTTTGTAACTAAATGGGATAAAATCTGAATTTGTCCATGTCGCCATCTGTGTTTCTAACATCAAGTGTGATATTTAGAAGGGCTTGTTCTTTGCTGGGAGGCGCAGGGATTTGTTTCTGTGTTAAGGTATTAGTTGACTCATTATTGAACATTAGTGTAGGCATGGCTAGTTCACATGACCTAATAAAGGCATCAAGAGTACCAACCACCACTAAACACATAGATCAGCTTGAGCAACTCCATCCTAAACTCTGCTCCCATCCTAAATCAGCCCATGCTTTATAGAACAAAATGTCCTTTCATGTACATGTTATATGTGTGGTGAGATTCAGGAAGCTGAGCTGATGGGGAGAGAGGGATAAATGGACCATCATTGGCATAGGGGGTTAAATTGTGCCATTCTGCCTAGCTTGTGAGAAATACACATGAGTTGGGATTTGGGAACTCTGTGTGACATGCATCTTTCTTTAGCTTCTCTCCCCATCTTCTGCCCTGCATATAGGATGCTTTTGACCAGTTGTACAAGCAGCCTACATGCCTGGGATATCCACGACTTGCCAAACTGGGTGCCCTGGCAGGACTTTCAAAGAAATTTGTGTTGCTCTGACTTGGATTGGTGCAACTCACAATGCCATAGGAGGTACTTTTAACAGATGAATGAGGCTATCCGCACAGACAACTGTATCTATGAACTGTTTTCACACAGGCTTCTACACCACTCTATATATGTGCAAACTCAGCAGTGGGAGGTAGGGAATCCGGATTCCCATTAGCTAATGCTGGCTTAGCTGCATGAGACTAAAGTTAGTTACAGCTGCCACTTTTATCTCTGCAAATCAGTTGCTAGAATTTATGAGACTTATACTTTGCAAAAAGGGGGTTAAAATTCCCTTGCTGATCAAGTGTGTTTTAAGTGGCCCCGTATCTTGTATCACTGGAAGTAATCTGTGAAGATACTGAATATAATACCTTGGAATGAAAATGCTGCAGTTGTATTCTGGTTGACTATTGTTCAACAACAACAAAAAAGCAGAGGATTAAGCTAAACTTCATTAAAGTTGTTTGGCCCAAGAATGACATACAGCTAGACAGCCTTGAATTTTTGTATTTATTAAGTTGTTGCAACTCAGGGTAAATTATTAGACTCCTGTAGTGTTTGCTTCATAGCATGTAGTTCCGATAGTAAGATGAGGCTTTATTTATTGACATGGAATAAAAGGGCTATACAATTAAGGGTTTAAAGTAAAAGTGATGTAAATTTTTGGTATTTCCTTGTGGAACACCATCATTATAGATTCCCAAGTGTTTAGCTTTCCCCCCATCTCTAAGTGTTATAAATTAAACTTACTTTGAAAATTGGTTTTTATTTATTTATTTGGATTTATATAGTGACTAATTCAGAGGTGGTTTGCCACTGCCTGCCTCCGCGTTATCCCTGCCCAGCTTCTGGGATCTGACGAGACCAGGCTAGGCTGGGGCTATCCAATCATGAAACAAAACAAACAACAACAATGGCCAGAAAATAGATTCAAGTGGGTAGCCAAGTTGGTCTGAAGCAGCAGAACAAAGTTTGATCTTAAAGGTGCCCCTGGACCCAGACTTTGTTTCAATGGCCAGAAAAGAAACACAGAGGGTGAAAAATCTCTTCTTTTTTTTAAAACTTCGTATATATAATCATGCCAGTAAAAAATAATAATAATCAAAGGGAAGACGCTTGGCTGGATGCAGCATGATGCTGGCCTCTTGTATCAGGCCGTTTCTCTCCCCTAAACAGCATGGATTTACGTAGATTTGCAGTTTTTTGCTTTACCAAATATCGGATGGCAGCTAGCAGAGATCAGTGCAGAAGTCGTGGAAGATGTGAACTGCACTCTTGCTTTTAGGTTGCTTTTTGCTTATTTATTTATTTTATTTATTTATCGAATTTATACCCCGCCCTCCCTGCCGGAGCAGGCTTATTTGAACCAGTTTGTAAAGTTTCATTCTGATTGTATTTGAAACTCTAGAATACTGCCCAATAGCTTTCTTTCCCCCCCTGCTTCCTCATTTACGGAGTCAGTGCATGATGCTTTTATTGCCTACAGAAGTTTGTCTCGATTTAGCTGTGTCTGCTGGGCCACAGTTGGTTTCAACATTGCACTCTGTTTATTCAGTCTGAAATGTTTACTTTGCTGGGCATCTTCCTGTGTATTTTGCCCTGCACAGAGGCCTTTTTTGTTGGTCTTTTCTGCTTTCAGCTTCCCTGCTCTAATTTTTCAGTTTTGGATGCTGCTTCTGAAATCATGTATCTTGTGTTCCCTGTGCAATATTTTATGTTTCAGAATTCTACTCATTTTTGAAAGGGGAAAGGTGCTTCCTTGACCTTCCTAACAGATTTCACCAGATAGCTTTTATACTGTTCTCTGTTCCTCCTCCTCCTCCTCCTCCTCCTCCTCCACCACCTCTCTTAGAGCACTGAGGCTGCCTCGGCTGCTGTTATAAGCCAACAGCTGGCATTTGTCACAAACTGCCCATTTCAAAATTACATAGACCCCTTAATTGCTCCTAACTATCTTGAATCTTTGCTGACAGGTACTTGCATAAATTTGAGGAGAGACTTTCTCTGTGTGGATTGGAAACAGGTTGGTTATTGGAACAACGTATAAGGATGGCAAAGCAGGAGTTTCATTAAGACCAACCAAATTCCTCAAACAGTATGCAATCTTTTGAGTTGTACAGCACATCAAATCAGATTGGGTGCTCAGTCAAGCCAGTAAAAGCTTCTTCCTTTACCACTTTAATGCTGAGAGAGTTTGCAGGTTGCTATCAGTATATCTAATTCCCCATCTGTGAATACTTAAATCCAGAGACTGTAGCCGTGAACAGACAAGGCAGATCTTTCTACAAACCTGAAAAAAGCCCCCAAATAATAAAAGCAGTATTTTAAGAAATGCAACCACAACAGTATTCCCAGTGTGTGCTACAAGCCTTGGTTTCTGCCAGTGAAAGGTAGGGGTAGGGGGCAGGTCTCTTTCCAGGGCTATTTTGCTTTTGAAGGAGAATTTATTGGGGCCTGGCTCACCAGCAACAATCAGGCTACTTGCCTCCACTCAACTTGCATGACTCACCCAGGCCTGACTGCTTGCTACTGTTCAACAGTAACCATCTCATTAAAGCCAGTGTGGCATGCTGGTTAGGATTTCAGACTAGGATCTGGGAGACTGAGGTTTGAATCCCCATTGTGCCATGGTGCTCACTGGGTGACCTTGGGCTAGTCTCACACTTTTGGCTTGACCTACCTCATAGGGTTGTTGTGAGGATAAGAGGGAGGAGAGGAGAATTATGTAAGCTGCTTTGGGTCCCCAATGGGAAGAAAGTTGTTACTTCGGTCCCCTAAAGAAGCCAGTTCCTATCACCCTGGTGGGTATGCAGCTGTCAGTAGGAATTTGGAATCTAACATGCTACTGAAACAAATTAAGCAGTTTATCGAAGGCACTGTCGCACAATATACTACAAAAGCAAACTGAATCAAATGCATGATGAGTGTATATGAAAAGGAAAGGATACAAAACCATAATAAAGATACTAATTACTGTTGCAAATATTATAGGTTACATAAATAGGTAGTCCCTAAGCATGAACAAATAAGAATTGAGTCTATAGTACAGTTGTAAACCTGTCACCAATAGAAGACAACTCTAGGTAGTGGGCAGATAAACCGTGAATCACTCTGCATTTGAAATATAGTTGAAACAAAATGTTGCATGTGTGAGAGCAAGTCTGTAATGCATGTTAGATAATCGGAGTCCCCTGCTTGTATTGATCTAAAGCAAAATAGCAAAAGAAAAACCATTTAAATTCCCTTTTAAGAGTAACTCTAAAACTGTGTATAAACTTTCAGATTCTCCCAAACTCTTCATTAGGCTAGATGTTAAGGGTGAGGAGCTCAAGGTGCCTTGTCTGCCTCCTGTGTAGATTGCCAGGCAGAGTGCTGGGTGGAATAAACTGCAAGCATATACTTAACAACATGTCCCCACTCAGATATCGCTCCTCCTTTCCTGCCAGTTTTTTTGTTTAAATATCCCAATTTAGAAGGGAGTTCTCTAGTTCCAGCTCCTGCCAACCTAGCAGTTTGAAAGCAAGAAATTGCAAGTAGATAAATAGGGACCACTTCGGTGGGAAGGTAACAGCGTTCCGTGCGCCTTGGTGTTTAGTCATGCCGGCCACATGACCACGGAAACATCTTCAGACAGCGCTGGCTCTTTGGCTTGGAAACGGAGATGAACACTGCAACCATAGAGTCGGATTTGACTGGCTTTCGAGCAAGGGAACCTTTACCTTTTTACCTTTGACTAACTAACTGGTTAGTTACATTAGACCAAAGGAAAGTCTTTTACTGCTCTGGTGAGCTCAATAAATAGTTATTTCCTGTCGCATTTAATGGCTTCAATGAAATAACTAATCCTACTGAGATCGGTTTGACTGGTCTGTGATCTTTTTAAGACGACAATTGGAAGCTCAGTGTATTTACTGAAATTTTGGCTGGGATGTTACATACAAGAAATCAAAAACGGTTGTAGTCCCAGCCCTAACTCATGTTGTTTTGTGGCAGACAAAGCTAATCCCTTTCAGCTCTTGGGATGTCTTACCTTTAATGTTCCACTGGATGATTACTAGGGGGAATTAAGACTTTGACAGTTGAAACAGATAAATTGCACAATTATTGTTATTTGCACAATCAGGAATTTTGGCTGTAAGAAGAGAGTGGGAGTCTTGATAACAGAGCAGATGAATGTCAATTCATACACACATATGGATAAATATAAATGTATATAAATTTACTTGCTTTATATAGAGTGAGACCTTTGGTCTATCTTCTCCCTGTAGCAGTAGCTTTACAAGCCGTCAGGCAGAAGTCTTTTCCCGGCATGCAACTTGTGATCCAATGAACATCGCATCTCCCACCTCCATGATCTTCCATACAGTACAGCCATTTACTACTATTGGTTGCCTGTTCTTGTCCCATGGAGCAGTGAGTGAGGCTGCACTATGCTATTCCTTTGGACAGGATTATTTTTTTAGCCCCAGGAGCTCAGAAGCAATGCTGCTTCTATTTCTGATATGTCATTAGCTGGGTGTTGTGTAGACAACTCTGGCTATGAAATGAATAGCCAACCAATGGCATGGGTGCCCAAGTAGCACGGGCTTTGTGGTAGTTGAGGATGGGAGCAGGGTATTGGCTGTGGAACGTATTCATGTTCTGCAGCTTCCTCCTGGATTAGGCTCAAACTGTGCAATATGCAGCTCTGTCAGCCAAATTGTGGCCTGCCAGATGTTTGATATCCCTTCTGGTTTCACAGTCCCAGGCAGTTTTATCAAGCTCTTGGTGTGTTGCCATTTGTGACTCCTGGATTATTTTCAGCTTTGTGTGTGGGAGGGGTGTTGCACATAGTGCAGACTTGGGATATGCATAGCCACTGTCATGGGCTGCTTATGTACTATAGTGCAGACTCTAGTGGTATAATATTCTGTTTAAGATTTGGTGAAGCATACTTGTCAAAAATATTTCTTGTCATCAGTCTGACAACATATAAAATGCATTTTCTAACTGAGGTCTTATCTACGATTCTAAGAAACACATGGATAGAAAGCACTGTATTTTCTTTCCAAGTTTACTTTTCCAGTGTTCTGTAGGAAATCTTAACACTCCAAAAGAACCTTGCTCAAAATCTAAGGCAGGGTGACTGCTGAAACCGTATTCTGCGTGTAGTTACGGAGAAAATAAAAACAGTGCCTATTCTTCTTATCAAAGTTATCCCAATTATGATGATCCATCTGTCGGCTTCTTGGCTGCAATGCACCAACTCCTTAGGTAGTTTTCCTATCTGAGGGGACCGCCTTTCCTCACATATTCCCCAGAGAGCACTGCGTTCAGGGGCCCAGAACCGATTGGCCCTTCTGAGTCTTAAGGAGGGCAGGCAGTCAACGGCCAGGGCATTCTCGGTGGTGGCTCCATCCTGGTGAAATGAGCTCCCAGAAGAGATCAGGGTCCTGCAGAATCTCTTACAGTTCAGCAGGGCCTGTAAAACGGAGCTCTTCCACCAGGCTTTTGGAGCTGCTGCCACCATTGAACATCATTAACAACTTGTAGTTGAAGGATAGGAAGCCCTGCTGTCTCTGGAATCTATAACATCAGTCTGTGCCAGCCGCTTGAGAGACATCTGGAGCAGACCTAGGAGCCGGTTATGAGAAGAAAGAACTAATATGGTCGCCATTGTTGATTCAGCAACAACAATACTAGCACTTACTGTATCATTGTTAACTGGTTTTACCATTGTTTAAATGTTTTAATTGTTTTATTGTAAATATGCTGGTTTTATGTAAGCCACCCTGAGCCGGCCTTGGCTGTGAGGGCGGGGTACAAATTTGAGAAATAAATAATAATAAATAATTAACTTGATGCTTATCATGTCAGTTTGAGACAACACATCTGGTGCATGAGTTAAGATTGTTAAGCTTCTGATAAAAATAGCTGTAATGATGTAGACTAGTTCTCATAATCTGCAGGTTTTAGTTGTTTTGAAATGTGAACTAATGTAGCATAATGGTGAGGAGTCTGAACCAGGAAGCTGCTGATTCAAATCTTGACTGTAACTCAGAACTTTGCTAGATGGCCTTACGTAAGCTATCGTCTTTGTCTCATCTCCCCTCTGCAACACTGGTTATTCTAATAGGCTATCATGTAGAATAGTTTTAAGCTTGAAATAAGGTATATGAAAGTGCCTGGAACACTCTAGGGCACTATTTATGTACTAATTAGCAAATATTACTAATGAAAGTAATATTTTGCAACCCCAATGTTTGTTGAACACTAATGGGGTGGGGATAGTTTATTTATTGTTATCTGTGCACTTTTCAGGGTCTGCCCAAGGTAGCTGGCAACATAAAAAGAAACAAGTAGTGCGATTTAAAGCATGTGTATATATAAAACAAAACTAATAGAGTAAACTAAAACAATTGTTATGCCAGGCAGCAGAATATTCAAACACTGTGGCTTCCTTTAGCAACCAAGGGTTGCCTCCCATTTCCTAAACATGAGCATGAAGTCTTCTACAAATTACATTTGCTGTGCCTATGATATGGACTGCGAGCTAGAGATAAAATAGAGGTACAACAGGAAAACTTCTAACACCAGCAAACAGTGTCTCTGGGGATTGTCACTTTTACCTCCAGGCTGCCAAGTTCAATACCACTGAACTAGAAGGGAAATGCTCCAGATTTGCCTTTATGGAGATGTTGAAAAGCATGGTGGCCCTTTATTTCCTATATGACACCATTTTCTAAAACTATCTCTCCTTATATATAATTGAGTAAGAACATTCTATATTGAACATTCTAAATTTGGCCCCTTTAGTGTATGGACGCTTGAACTGTCAGTCAGAAGACGCTGGCTGGGTTGACTGGCTGCTTTGTGCAGTCCCGCCCAGCGTTTCAAGGTCTTTTGCATATGGAAGCTGATTGGACTTCACTGCATTCCACACCTCAAACTCACCCCCCTCCCCGCAAGGCAGTTGGAATGTCAGTTGCATATGGAACCTTCAAGGTCTTTTGCATATGGAAGCTGATTGGACTTCACTGCATTCCACACCTCAAACTCACCCCCCTCCCCGCAAGGCAGTTGGAATGTCAGTTGCATATGGAACCTTCAAGGTCTTTTGCATATGGAAGCTGATTGGACTTCACTGCATTCCACACCTCAAACTCACCCCCCTCCCCGCAAGGCAGTTGGAATGTCAGTTGCATATGGAACCTTCAAGGTCTTTTGCATATGGAAGCTGATTGGACTTCACTGCATTCCACACCTCAAACTCACCCCCCTCCCCGCAAGGCAGTTGGAATGTCAGTTGCATATGGAACCTTCAAGGTCTTTTGCATATGGAAGCTGATTGGACTTCACTGCATTCCACACCTCAAACTCACCCCCCTCCCCGCAAGGCAGTTGGAATGTCAGTTGCATATGGAACCTTCAAGGTCTTTTGCATATGGAAGCTGATTGGACTTCACTGCATTCCACACCTCAAACTCACCCCCCTCCCCGCAAGGCAGTTGGAATGTCAGTTGCATATGGAACCTTCAAGGTCTTTTGCATATGGAAGCTGATTGGACTTCACTGCATTCCACACCTCAAACTCACCCCCCTCCCCGCAAGGCAGTTGGAATGTCAGTTGCATATGGAACCTTCAAGGTCTTTTGCATATGGAAGCTGATTGGACTTCACTGCATTCCACACCTCAAACTCACCCCCCTCCCCGCAAGGCAGTTGGAATGTCAGTTGCATATGGAACCTTCAAGGTCTTTTGCATATGGAAGCTGATTGGACTTCACTGCATTCCACACCTCAAACTCACCCCCCTCCCATTGGGGCCAATCCTGATAGGGTTGCCAACTTGCCAACTCCCAATGGGAAATTCCTGGAGACTTGAGGGATGGAGCCTGAAGAGGGTGAGGTTTGAGGAGGGGTGGGACCTCAGACAGGTACAATGCCATAGACTCCACCCTCCAAACCACTCAGTCCCTCATGGGGAACCATTGTTGCCAATCTCCAGGTGAGGGCTGGAGACCACTCAAAATTACAATTGCTCTGCAGAAGGGAGGGCGGAAGTCAGCTGAAGTCAAAGGGGCAGATAATGGTAGGTTGATGGTTAGCTGGGAAGGAAATGGGGTTGCCAACTCCAGGCTGGCAAATTCCTGGGGATTTGAGGGGTGGAGCCTGGAGAGGGTGGGGTTTGCGGAGGGGTGGGACCTCAGACAGGTAGAATGCCATAGACTCCACCCTCCAAACCAGCCATTTCGTCCTGGGTAACAATTGTTGCCAATCTCCAGGTGAGGGCTACAGATCACTCAAAATTACAACTGCTCTTCAGGGAGCAGAGATCAGTTCCTCTGGAGAAAACAGTAGACTCTGTCATTATACCCTGCTGAGGTCACCACAGCAAAATGACACTGTTTGCCCAAAGCCAGAGCACTCCCCCAGAGCCTCTTTCTAGATCTCGTTGTATTTATTTCCACAACGGGCTTTACTGCTAGTTACATCATAATGCTGTAAAGAACACCTCTTTGTCTACGTAAGAACATAAGAAACATAAGAGATGCCAATGTTGGATCAGACCAAAGGCCCATCCAGTCCAACACTCTGTTGAGGGTACCACAAAGAGAAGGCTTTCTGGAAATCGTAGCAGAGCTGGTATATTTGAAAGCAGGCAGATGTTAAAATCTGAGCCAGTTCAGAAATTAAAGGAACAGTTTGAGCATCTGCTTGAAAACACAGGCTTGGTCAGATTTCATTGGTCCTTGGAAGGTTGCAGAGTATCCTCCCCTGAAATATCTTAGAGCCTATTAAATGTGCTTAAGTAAACATGCTGTGAACTGCTAACAGCTTAATATACATGTGCTGATTTTCATGTTCCAGATTGCCTAGGTCTATCAGCAAGCTATAGCTGTGTCTCATATGCACAATAAATATGTCTCTGTATTCAGGTGCCTTGAAAATCTGGTGTATGAAGTAGTTTCTGTAAAGCCCTTGGTTTAAATTTCATTTTTTCAGAAATCCACAAAGGGCCAAAATGTGATTATCCTGCTTTCATTTGTGTAGGAAGAATCTCTAATTGTCCTCACATTTTTATGTTCTGGTTGTTTTGGAAGGATTACTGAAAGTGCCTTTCATCCCTTATCCTGCTGATGCTGTGCACATGTGAAAAACAGGCAGTTCTAAATGTGGCTATTGGGTTTATTGTATGTGGAAAATCAAGCCATTTGAAGTGTGCTTGTACTGGATTTCACCATTGTTTGCCCATGAAGAAAGATTGATTTACAGCTGTGTTTCATCCTCCCTGCACTTAACAAAGTATGCATAGTTTTGATCATGTAAGGTGTTCTAGCCTGCTGGAGTACAGAGAGATTAATAACCTGAAGTAGGATTGGGGTCACATGGCAATGACAAGTTTTTGATAGAAGCATAAGACTGCTGAAAAATTGTGACTATGTAAAAGAAACTTTTCATCCAGAATAGCTTTTCTTTTAAACAGTGGTCTTGAATCTGGGGTCTTTAGCTCCAGACTGAAACCTATGACTCACTCCTACATTTTTTTTTATCATGTTTGTATTTCACCTTTCTGTCTTTCTTCTCTAGTGAGTCTTGATTTTGAAAGGCTGGTATAGCTGGGGTTTCATTGCTGTGTGGTGTCTTAGGTTGATACACAACCCACTTGCAGGTCCCATTGCACCATGGGAAGTGTGGGGTTCTTTGGAACAGTTTCTATTTCTCACAGTTTTTATCTCCCACGTTTGTTCTCCAATACGATTTGTTTGGAGATAACGTTACTAAATCAGTCAAGCCCATTTTCACTTTTCTTTTTGGTTCCCTATGTCTCATTTGTGTGCATGGTTTGATTTAGAAGGCCAGTGTTATCTCCTAACAACAAGATTCTCCTACATTATGCATTATCTTCTCTATTCCCTCCCCCCTTGCCCTTTACTCCTCAGCAGGCAATATTGTAGTTGTGGGTGGCACCAATGCTTGGCTGAAAGGATAAGGTAATCTTCTTATGAAAAGAATGCAGCTGGTATTTTATGAATGTTGATCAGAGATCCTGGGGGTTGGGCAGCTGATTTTTGAAACAAGCTTATGAAAATCAGGAAAGAGGAAAAGCTGAATATGCAGGAAGAGGGGAAGACAACAGTAGAATCTTGCCTGTGACTTCCTTTGATGGTCCTCTATTGGGAAGTGTGGAAGATATGCCAGGCCAAGTAAACTGCTTCCAAAATATTCACTAGGAGCACTCTCATCTCATGCCACTCAAAATAAAATAGTTCTAGAAGTGCATAGAACACAGGGAGGGAAAGCAAGGAAGGGATCTGTCCCATTCAACCATTCATCTGCTTTGATGTAAAAATTAGATTCTCCCCCATATGGAAATGAATAAGTGTGATTGCTGCCATTATACCAGAGAGTTCCTTAAATCTTGTGGGAAAGTCAGACAGCTTTCTCACGTAAATTGAATGCTGTGCTAAATTTAATCTCCCCAACAGTTATGAGATTTAAATCCAGACCTTCGTAGATCACTTCTATAGCCTTTGTCATATCTATGACATCCCCATTTCTGATTATTTTTATTGTTTTCTGTTTGTATTCTGTGGTATTGTTTTCAGTACTGCTATGACCTAAACAATAAACATCCTTAAAATAAAAACTATCATACTGGGGAGTTTGTTGACAATTGAAGAAATAACTCTTAGGAGCAGACTGTTCAATAAAAGTGAGAGGTTGGCTATTTGCTGTCTGTCACAAGAAATCTTTGCAGTAGGCTAGGTTGGAAGTATTTGATCTTCCCAAGTTTAATTGGCAATATTTAAATATGTTGCCATCGTCCATATCCACCAGTTATAGGCAGAATAAAAAGTAAAGGTAAAGGTTCCCTTGCTCGAAAGCCAGTTGAATCCGACTCTAGGGTTGCGGTGCTCATCTCCGTTTCAAAGCCGAAGAGCCAGTGCTGTCTGAAGACATTTCCGTGGTCATGTGGCCAGCATGACTAAACACCAAGGTGCACGGAACGCTGTTACAGAATATTCTGAAATAAATACTTAGCTTTCTGAGAATGGGCCTTCTAAATGGGGTTGCAGGTGGCTCTTGCTTCAGTTAAATTCTTCCAGGTTCAAAGTAACGATCATGTGATAGTTGAGCCCTTTTCAGTAGTTGTTGTGTATCTAGTGTTTATACCACACATATTGGGAGAGCACACTGCATGATTCTAAGTACGCGTGATCGTCATATAGGGCTACATGCATATATTCCGGTTTTGGTACACACGGTCAGAAACCCTGAGTTTTTTATAGGGTATTTGTTCCTGCATACCAAAGCTAGAATATATGCTGTTGTCCTATTCAGATAAAATCTGCTCTGGGGTCAGGGCTGCTGTCCCTGAGCTGGTCAAATACTTCCAGCTGGCTGCCTATTTTTATGAAGAATGTCATAATACTTGATTGGTCAATAATGTCTTGGAATTTTTAAATTACCTTTTGGGATTATCATCTGATAGTAATGGCAAGGCAGAGGGCCCCTTTCTCCTTTCTTCACATAGACAACCCCCCCCCCCCCCTTTTTTTATCAGACAAAACTGCTGCAGTTCTCTCTTGAAAGTTGTATTCTTCCCTTCCAATTAAGCATCATGGCCTACATTCTTCTCCTGGCCAGCAGAGGAGGTCAAAGCAAACAATTAAGCAACACAAATGTGGGGTAGCTAGTTAGCCAGAGACCTCTATGTAGAGTAATGGTGGTGGCTTAATTTGTAGTGGATTGCAGATGAGTATTATGGAAAGTTGTTGCTCTTGATGGAAATGCATGAGAGCTTTGCTGCCTTACACAAGCCTACCCTTTAATAAAACGAACATGATGATGGCTGGCACTGGTGTTTCACTAAACTGTTTCTCTGGATGCCTCGTGGGCAAGCCTGCCTGCTTAGAGCAGAGCCTGAGCCACACTACATTACTCTCATCAAATGTCTGCCTGCCGTCTTGCCCTTGGGAGCTTCTTGGGTTTTGCAGGGCATCTGGAGCTGCCGCCGCTGTGTATAGGTAAGTTTGAGACTATGGTGCAGGATGATTGATTCCACAGAAAGGTGAGGAAGTGTTTCCTTTACAAAAGACTGGTGCTTTGCACATGCTCTGGCACATCTATCCATTATATTTCTAAACAAAGGAAGGCAATTCCAGGGAGATCGCAAGAATTGGGACTGCCACTGGAGAGACAGTGTGGTGTAGTGCTTAGGGTGTGAGACTAGGAATGGGAAGGCCTGGGCTCACACACACACCCATACCACCACCACCACCACCATGTAGGGTTGCCAGGTCCCCTCACTGTCACAACGGTGGGATTTGGGGGGTATTCGGGGGGTGGACGGGATGTCATGTGCAATTCTATGGTTTTTTGTCTTCAAAACCATAGAGTTTGCCCTCAATCCATAACATAAGAGATGCCAATGTTGGATCAGGCCAAAGGCCCATCCAGCCCAACACTTTGTATCACACAGTGGCCAGAAATACCAGTGCCATCAGGAGGTCCACCAGTGGGGCCAGGACATTAGAAGCCCTCCCACTGTTGACCCCCCCCCAAGCACCAAGAAGACAGAGCATCACTTGCCCCAGAGTCCCTATCTATACCTTGTGGCTAATAGCCACTGATGGACCTCTGCTCTATATGCTTATCTAATTCCCTTTTGAAGCCGTCCATGCTTGTAGCCGCCACCACTTCCTGTGGCAGTGAATTCCATGTGTTAATCACTCTTTGGGTGAAGAAGTACTTCCTTTTATCTGTTCTAACCAGACCGCTCAGCAATTTCATGGAGTGCCCACGAGTTCTTGTATTGTGGGAAAGGGAGAAAAGTACCTCTTTCTCTACCTGCTCTTTCCCATGCATAATCTTATAAGCCTCGATCATGTCACCCCTCAGTCGTCGTTTCTCCAAGCTAAAGAGCCCTAAGCGCTTTAACCTTTCCTCATAGGGAAAGTGTTCCAACCCTTTTAAGTGTTCAGAAGTGTTCTGACCTATTCCATAGGTAAACTTCACAAGTCCCCAAGATGCAAGTGGGGCATTTCCGTGCTACATCTTGTCTGGTAACAGAGAAAGGGTTCCCAGATCCCCTGGTGAATGTAGGGGTTCCCCGCTCCCAGGCCCCACCTCCCTGCCATCAATCAGCTGGCCAGTGGGGGGACTCACCCAGAAAAAGAGGGAGATCCAGTGTTATTACCCACGTGACCTAGAAGTATCGTCATCGCTTCCTGGCCATCGGGACGACACTGGTATTTGGGCAAAAACTCTATGGTAGAAGCCAAATTGACCATAGAGTTTTTGCCCAAATACCAGAGTGTCACCCCAATGACCAGGAAGTTATGACATGTCACTGCATGTAGGATGGGCCTTCCTGCTGCTCCCAGTAAGTCCCCCCCTTACCCCCTGCCAGTTGCCATGAGGGACCTGACAACCCTAGGGGTGGGTCAGAATCTCATGCCTCAGACCAGGGAACAGCTGAAAGGAGGCATTCTGACACATACACCTCAATGCTTCTGTGGCCCTTAATGGAACCAGGCAGCATCTTGGGGTGGCCTACTCAACTCTATTCAAGATCCCTCATGGACTCACATATCTGTTTGAGCTGTGCACCCATGACCTAAAGGATCTCAGTTAACCGGTGCTGAGAAATGGGGTGTTTGTTTTTGTCTGAAACTGCGGAGCAACAAAGTAGACAATACAGATCTCTAGTGATGAATGCTGTATTAAAACCCCACAGGCAGCTTTATATGGAGGAGGGGGTTATTAAGCTGTAGAGCTGTCCTCTAATTAACATTTTAAAAACCCTTTCTTGGATGCTCAGATTTATGGAGGTTGACAGATTCTAGGTGGGTTAGTATGTAGCTAAACCAACAGTGTTGTGTTGTGGCAAAAGATTTTGTAGGTCAGAACTCATTGCATCTGCTGAAGTGGGCTTTGGCCTCTGAAAACCGATTCCTCATCATTTGGTTGTTGTGGTACTCTTCGTTGTTTGTATTGGATGATCCATTTTTGACTAGGCTTATCTACATGGGTGAAAGCTTGAAGCCTGCAACACTATGGACATGCTGGTTGTATGAATAAACAAAAAACACTCCCTTTAAAAAAAACACCCATTCTCATTCTGATTTGTAATAGTAAGTTAATAGTGAAAAGTTTCAGAAACCATTCAGCTGATTTTCTGCATGTACAAAGGTTTAAATGTCTTATGCTTGTTCTGCAAGAAGAATCTGTCTTGAGGAATCTTGCAAGTCAGACATATTCTGATATTTCATTTTTATAGTTAAGGTTTTTTTCCCCTCTAACTGATCTCCCTGAATTTTTAGGAGACAACATTTCCTATATGCAGCAGTAAAAGAAAAGTGAAAAATCTTTATACAGGGCTTCCAGTCTTCAGAGTGCAGTCTGTCAGTTCTGCTAACAGTCTACACCAGCTCCAGCTCAAACAGTGATTGTGTGGCACAGAACCTTTTGTGTTATCTATAAGGGAAATGCTGCTAGAGGAGGTCTGGTTGGAGTTTCCTGGGCTAGGAATGTGCTTAGACACACATTCTCTGGAATCCCCCCCCCTTAAAAAAATCTCTTTTGTCTGCTGACATGGTGTGCTAGAAAATCTGTCTCTCCCCTCCATACTTTTCAGGCTTTTCTGAGGGGTTACAGTCACTAAATTTTTATCTGTCTGCTGTAGAGCCACTGGAGTTGTTCCATGACTATTGGAAGGGAGGAGGTTGTTGACCTATGACATCAGCATCTCACTTTCTGACTCCACTGGATATATTTTGTCCCAAAGAGATTTCAGTACAGAAATTCCGTGACAGCAAGTGCATGTCGAGGACCAGATCATTGATGTGTTTGATTCATCATTGAGTCATGACAATGCCTCAGCAGACTGGGATGCTAGGAGCAAAGGGTGATGGAAACAACACCATTAGAAAGAATGCCAGGCCAGAAAGCGAATCTTGAAAAGTCATACATTTCTGGATGTGAATATTAAATCATTTGCTAACTGTTTATCTTCATTTAGACATAGTAATGAGGCTTTCTTCAGACATTAAAAGGTGATGGGAAGGGGTATTTCTTCAGAAGTAACAAAATACCATGATTGCACTCATTCATTTTGTGTCTGGCTGAAAGTCCTTGTTAAAACTTCACTGGAAGATAAATTGCAAACTTTACTGCAGTAATATTGTGTAGTAGCTACACTGGAAAAAATATGTTGTACTGGTCTTTGTATGAAGATAAAAGGCTTAGACAATGGAAGGTTTGGCGTGAATTCTCTGAATAAAATGTATCCTATCTGTTAAAGATGATTATTAATAATGAGGAGGGGGCTAGGAAGCACAGATGTCTCTTATCGACCCCCCAACTAAAAATCAGTACCTTCTAAAGGTGTTTAAGTTTTGTTCTGGTAAGACTTAGTCAATAGATAAAGGTACCACTTCGGTGGGAAGGTAACAGCGTTCCGTGCGCCTCGGCGTTTAGTCATGCCGGCCACATGACCACAGAAATGTCTTTGGACAGTGCTGGTTCTTCGGATTGGAAACTGAGATGAGCACCGCATCCCTAGAGTCGGATTCGACTGGCTTTCGAACAAGGGAAACCTTTACCTTTAATATATGTCAAGCAGGGGCAATACATAGAAGGTTGCACGTTGCATCAGATTTGGGGTAGGGAAACTAAAGGGGAAGGGAGGTAAAATGCTGCAGCACTTAAGACTGTACTGTGTATTCTGGGGTCCAGAGAAAAGGAAGCAATGAGCCTGTGATTAGTGTGGGTGGGTGGGTTGATTCTCAGGACCGTAGTCAATACTATAGTTTGAAAAACCTGGCTTCATCATCCAATACAGCAGCTCCCTTTGTTTCCTTGTAGAGAACCATCTCTCACCCTGAGGAGAATGGGTCTGAACACTGGTTTAATATTTTGAAATAGTTGGTATTTTAAAACAGTTTTGTTTTCACTGAACAATAAAGCCTTATATATTCTAGTCAACAGACCTTTAGGAGAGTTATGTTAGAAGTATTTGTTCAAAAGCAGAGTATGGCTTTGTAAATTCTATTAGATCTCTTAATTGCAAATACCTGGAGCTGTGGTGGCTCAAGTGGTTAAGACGCTGAACTGCAGGCTGTGGAAGGTTGGTAGTTCAGCAGTTCGAGACCTGAGTGCGCCGCATGACGGAGTGAGCTCCCGTCTCTAGTTTCAGCTCCTGCCAACCTAGCAGTTCGAAAGCAAGAAATTGCAAGTAGATAAATAGGTACCACTTTGGTGGGAAGGTAACAGGGTTCCGTGCACCTTGGTGTTTAGTCATACCTGCCACATGACCACGGAAATGTCTTTGGACAGTGCTGGCTCTTCGGCTTTGAAACGGAGAGGAGCACTGCAACCCTAGAGTCGGATTTGACTGGCTTTCGAGCAAGGGAACCTTTACCTTTTTATACCAAGGAAACTGTACATCATGGCCAGCTCAGGGCGGCTTACAACAACATAAAAACTACAATGCATAAAATCACAGTGCTAAAACCATAACAATAACAATATTAAAAGGTGCTAATTATAATCCAATTTCCAATAATAGATATCAATTTAATGTAGTTAAGTTGTACACCACATATGGTAAAAAGAGCCAGTTTTTTGTTTACGTTTCCAACATACGTTTGACATACTTGGATACCATTTAGCTACGTTTTCAGGTGTTATATGCCATCTATAAAACATTTTATATGTGTTTTCTTTATAAGACACAGCTTTGGTGAGCTTTATATTGACTTTCCATACCTTTTCTCATTGTTCTAATTGTATGTTATGGCCTATATTTTGTGCCCATTTAACCATTGCTTCTTTTACCACCTCATCTTGCCTTTCCTCTCTAATAACAACTTATAAAATAATTGTATATATTTCCCTTCAACACACCACAAAATTTTATCTATTTCTACAGGTACATCACAGAATCCCATCATTTTATCTTTCACATATCGAGATTCTATTTGGGCTCTTTCCCACCAGTTCAGGTTAATATCTGTTTCTTTTAGCTTTTCTTGCTGAATTAATTTGTATTGGCTATCTAACCAGTCTTGATATCTCCACATCTTTGTAAATGACATTGGATTTGTAAAGGCTTCTAATGGAGAGACCCATTTTGGTATCTTGTTATAATACAATTCCTGAACTTGCTCCCATTCCTTTATTAATGCTGCTCTCCATATATGTTGCTTTGGTACCACTTTGTTGGTACCAAACAAAAGTATGCCAACCCAGCATTAGATCATGTCCTTCCATCTTTGACAATCTCATATCTTCCAAAATAATCCAATCCTTTACCCATGTAAGTGCTGCCGCTTTATAATACAATTGTCAATCAGGTAGCACAAATCCTCCTCTCTCCTTGGAATCTTGCAATATTTTTAACGTAATTCTTGGCTTTTTACCTTCCCAGATGAATTGTTTTATCAGCTTTTCTAGCTCTTTAAAGTATTTTTGGTCTTTTATAATTGGAATTGTCTGAAATAGGAAGATCAATCATCTTAACTGTTGCTATTCTTCCCATAAATGGTAGTTGCAAGTGCTTCCAATTTTCTAGATCCTTTTTCATTTCCGCCAGTAACTTCATATAGTTATCTTTGTACAATGAACTGCATCTGTTGGTTATTATTATGCCTAAATAATTAATTTTTTTCTGTACTTCCATTTCTGAAATATTTTGTATAACTTGCATTTGTTCTTTAGTACAATTTTTTAGCAATAGTTTTTTTAAGGCTTATTTTCAAGCCAGCATACTGTCCATATTCTTTTATTACTTGTAGAAGTTGAACTATTGAACTTCGGGGTTCTTCTAATATAAATACCAAGTCATCAGCAAATGCTTGTAGTTTATACTCCTCTCTTTTAAGACTAAGTCCCTTGATTTCCCCATCTTCTCTAATCATGTTGTCTAATGTTTCAAGTGTTAAAATAAATAAAAGCGGGGATAATGGGCATCCCTGTCTTGTTCCTTTTCCAATTTTAATATTTAGCGTAAAATCACCATTTACTATCATTCTTGCTGTTTGTGATGTGTATATTGCTCTCACCATAGCATAAAAATATTCTCCACAGTTCCAGGCCACCAGTTGCTCCAACATGAAAGACCAGTTAAGATTGTCAAAGGCTGGTTGAGCTGCTTTTGAGGGAAACGGCTTTTTTTGCATTTTCAACCCCTTTGTTGTGCTTCTGAATCACTGTGGTGTGCTGCTTAAAGTGTCCATAATGCTTCCTACAATGCCATTTTCCCCCATGCAATCTTCCTCTGGCTTTTAAAAACTATTCTACAGTGAGTACTATTTAGCACTCACCTTAGAACGTTAAAAAAAGTCCAAGGAAAATCACGCAGTGAGAAAGGGCAGCGGGCAGGGAGTGGCATTGTTTGAAATGACCATAATGCTTCAGACTGAAGAAAATTTGCTGTATGACACCCCCCCATATCTCTTTACTTGAAATCAAGCCAACAACAAATAACATCTGGTTTAGAATGGTAATGTGGAAAGATCAGAGTCAGCAGCAAGGCCAGCAAAGCCAGTCTGGCACACAGCACCTGTGTGTTTCTCTTCTTTCCAGTTGTATTAGTGTTTTGATCCCACTGGAGCCAGGGAGGGGGAGCCAGAAGGTTTGGGTGGGAAGGGAGGTGGTGAGATACTCTACATCAGAGGTTCCCAGACTTATTGGGCCTATCGCTCCCTTTTCAAAAAAAAAAAAAAATTACTCAGCACCCCCCTGGACATCTACCTTCAAGAAGTGGACAAAAACATGCAGTTTGTGGATCTACACCTGGATTGTCCCAGCACCACTGAGGGGGTGGTATTACTCATTTCAGAACCAGTGCTCTACATCTTTCTCACCCCCAGAACTGTTCTCCAGCATTTTTTCTCTACTTAGAACATTCCTTTCCCCGTGTTTTGAATTTATGCATTCAGTGTGCAGGTGAAAATTAGTGTTTGGAGAAAACTGTTTCAAAAACACAGTAGTTTTTCCTAAGTTGTTCTCGGTGTTGAATTTGGGTTTCCTTAATGTGAAGTGGACATGTGTCCGGTTGTTGAGCATGTGCAGCCCCATCTCTTGCCCCCGGTGAGTTATCAACTCTTTAGTTATATATACTGCAATGTTCTAAGCTCCTAGGGAACAGGACTCAACTCAGCCTTCCATCTGTCTCTACAGCTATGGCAGCCATTAGAAAGAAGCTAGTGATTGTGGGAGATGGTGCCTGTGGGAAGACTTGCCTCCTTATTGTGTTCAGCAAGGACCAGTTCCCAGAGGTCTACGTACCAACTGTCTTCGAAAACTACATCGCTGACATTGAAGTAGATGGGAAGCAGGTAATTCTTTGCTAGCAGCAATTTGCCCTTTGATCCTGAGAGGCCACTGCTGAATCTGTCAACTTCTGTTTCAGTTCATCCTTAACCAATAGACTTCATACTAGCCTTGACAGAAATACCCTTAGAAAATGTTATCAAGTTCACCTCTGTTGAGCATTGCCCAGACCTTGGTTTTCATCTTTATAGAAGGAATATCTCAAGTTAAATGTTACCATTGGTGTCAGCTTGATGATATTCTTTAGGTCTTTTTCCTGTGTTTTCTTGAGGTCCCGAAAGGGAGGAAGTACAGCACCAGACTGACAGCAGCCTGATACAAGGGTTAGAAGAATATGGATGAAAGCAGACATATGTAAATTGAATTCTATAGATATTCCCCTCTTCAGACTGAACTGAGCCCAGGAGAAATCATACACTTTCCCTCGCTTAGAGCAGTACATCATATTAAAAACTACATATACATACACATGAGCTATGTAAATGTTTAAATCTTCCTCACGAGCCCTACTGTGACCCCATTGGGATATGCAATAGGGACCCTGCCAACAAAAGTCCGCATGGTCAAAGCAATGGTATTCCCAGTAGTCATGTATGGCTGCGAGAGCTGGACTATAAGGAAGGCCGAGCGCCGAAGAATAGATTCTTTTGAACTATGGTGCTGGAGGAGACTCTTGAGAGTCCCTTGGACTGCAAGAAGAACAAATCAGTCAATCCTCAAAGAAATCAACCCTGACTGTTCCCTGGAAGGCCAGATAATGAAACTGAAGCTCAAATACTTTGGCCACCAAATGAGAAGGGAGCACTCACTGGAGAAGACCCTGATGCTTGGAAAGATTGAAGGTCAAAGAAGACGGGGACGGCAAAGGATGAGATGGTTAGACAGTGTCATCGATGCAACGAACATGAAGTTGAGCCAACTTCAGAGGACGGCAGAAGACCGGAAGGCCTGGAGAGAGCTCGTCCATGGGGTCGCGAAGAGTCGGACTCGACTGTGCGACTGAACAACAACAATTGCAGTCATTATGTATCCTGTGAGATGTGCATTTTTGCCTAAACTGTTTTAACTGTTGACTTTTACTGTACTTGTGCCTTAATTGTTTTAACTTGTTGTATTTTTATCGCACTTTTGTGCCTGTGTAAGCCGCCCTGAGCCCGCGTGCGGGGAGGGCGGGGTATAAATGAAATAAATAAATAAATAAATAAATACTGTCTATACCCGTGCTGCAAAGGTAAGGTGGGTGGCAACCAGAGATGAGCAGTGGCTCAGTGGTGGCACCTGACCTTTGGAATGCCCTCTCCCTTGAGGCTCACCTGGTGCCAACCTTACTCTTTTAGGTGCCAGGCCAAAACACTTAAAGTCAGCATTTTAATGAAAGGATTGCTCTTTTAAGACTGTTTTTCCAGTCTGCTTCTAGTCTGAGAACTACTTTGAAACTTATCATCATCATCATTATTATTATTTTATTGGCTGCTAAGTGTGTTGTGCCGCTTTTAATCCTTTATTATTTTTTACAAATCGTTATGGTGTTTTGTGATATGTCTTACTTCATAAGTTGCATCAAAGGGTCTCTGGAGCAATAGCATACAAATTTTCTAAATAAATGGACAGACATTAACCGCCTGGAATAAAAGAAAAGGTAAACCAAAAAACTGCCTGAAATATGAGGGAGAAAGGTGAAAATCTAAGCAAGAGTCTAAACCAGATACAAGTGTCAGTAGAGCAGGAAGGAAAACCAACCTTGCAGATGTAATAGAAAAAAGCCTGCTCCTTGGAGGAAGTACACCTGCCCCCCCCCAATACCTTTAGACTGCTGAAGAAATCTGCTAAGACTGCCTGTTCATAGGATGTAGTATAGGTTCAGATACTACAAGAGTCTTGAAATGAGTTGTCTTTGTAGAAATCGGAAATGAAAGGATTGACCAAATCCATGGTCAGGATGGTAACCTTACTGGAAAATGTGTGTGTTCTGTGGGTCTTAAGGGCATACTCCACAACCCACTGGCTCAGAGTTGTTAACAGTAACTTCAATACAACTATTCTAGAGTGAATTATGAATTTCATGTTCTTATTTCTCTGTAGCTGCACTCTTATAATTTGCCATCTTGCATCAGTCAGAAGAGCCCTGGTCTTCAGACAGCTTTATGGTCCTCTAATACAGTTTAGTGGTGCCCTTGAGGGTAATACTGCAAAGCATCCCCATAAAGCAAAAGGCATAAAGGCCCTAATTAATTACTGGGCCTGGGCAGCTTAATTAGAGCAGATGTTATGCCAAGCAGCCTTATATCTGCCAGAGAGGCTCAATAATGTGAAGTTACAGGGGACACAACATATTGCTTTCCTGCTTGCTTCAGTCTCAGCTGTTATCCAGAGGGGTGGTGATAGTGCTGGTTACTGATGTGAACTTCCCTCTATCTCTAGGTGGAGCTGGCCCTTTGGGACACAGCTGGGCAGGAAGACTATGACCGGCTGAGGCCCCTCTCTTACCCAGACACTGATGTTATCCTTATGTGTTTCTCAATTGACAGTCCAGACAGTTTAGGTAAGACTATAACAAGCAGGGTGATGAATACACAGGCTACATGATTCTGTTCATTACACTGGTAATATTGATTTAAGAGATTCTTTGGGAACCAGCACGAGCAAAAGTGAGGCAGTGGAGATTGCTGGGCAGAGATCTGTTCAGTTTATTTTGACACAAGATCAGCTTGAAAAATATTAATAAAAACAGCCAAAACTGCCAAATACAATACCATGACCAACCAAACAGACTGCCCCCCCCCGCGAAGCAATGTTCACAGACTGAAGAGCCACTATGAACTTCCATTAATTTTGATGCAGTTCGTGAAGAGCAGAAAGCAGGGGTTTAAATGGCTCTGAGCCATTTAAACCCTTGTTTTCTGCTCTTCATGAAAAACCGCTGAGTGGTGGGGAGCAGAAAATGGGTTTAAATGGCCAGTGAAACCCCTGCTTTCTGCTCCCCACCACTCAGCTGTTCAGTTTAAATGGCTCTGAGCCAATTGAGCCACTCCTTTCTGCTGCCCGCTGCTTTTGACGGTGAGCAAAAAACAGGGTTAAATGGCTCAGAGCCATTTTACCCCCTGCTTTCTGCTCCCTGGTGCTTTTCTGGGTTTAAATGGCTTACAAACCAATACGAACCAGTTCAGTTTGTAAACCAGTGTACTGGTTCATGGTTTGCAAATTGCAGTTCATGTCCATCCCTAGTCACAAAAATCCTGTGAAGATGAGGTTGAGAATGACTGGTCCAAGTTTATTTCTTTCCTATCCAGACACTGATATTACTCTGTGTTGCTGCTGAAGAGGCCTCATGGAGTCTGTCGCTACCTAAGATAGGTCTTTAAGTGAGCAAACCTTCCAGTAAGCAACCAGGACATTCATCAGAACTTTCCCTCTGGCTGCTACTCAAAATAGCACAGGCATGCTGGTCTCCATATGGGAGATTCTGATCTGCCTTATAGTCCAAATGGTTTGCAAGATTATTTGGATTCTCCTAAAACAGCTACAATTACTCTGAAACATATCATTTTGACATAGGGGCATCACTTTCTAGCTCTTCATTAAGGGGTTTGTGGCCATATAAAGTGAAAACATTGCCTTATATTGGTAGAGAGAGCCAGAATTTCAGAGTCAAAAGGCTCTGTTCATAGCCTCCATTTAAGAGGATGCAGAGGTTAGCAAAACTTACAGGTTCACATTAGAGGTTCACATTGAATCTTGGATTTAAAATAAAACAGCACAGCTCTTCCACATTCAAGACAATACAGTTTCCTCAGTCCCTTGGAATTTAGTAAGCTTGATTGGTGTCTTGGATGTGTTTGTACTATGACCTTCTGCACAACTTGTAAGCAGTTTGGCAGTAGGGCATCAGCTGCTGAATTCAGGAGGAAGGAAGGAATGAATGATGGCAGTATTTGTCAGAGTTGGAATCCACGAAGATGGGGGCGTATAAGCATGTTTGATCTTTTCTGAACAGCTCCTCTTTTGTGCCAATCTGCCCCTCTGTAGCTGGTCTACAAGGATGCTTCTGACTGCGGATCTGGGGTTTTGGTGGGGATCTTCTCCTGCTCCACTGAGTCACTTTTTCCGCTTTAGCTGGAGTAAGAGTACAGTGTTGCCTTACAGCTGTGGGAGGGTGTGGTAAACGAAGCAAGCTGACAGTTAGCATGCTGACCAAGACTCTGAAAATAGGATTGCCGTTGTATCCAGCTTTGCCTGTGGCAACAGGTTAGGTCTTGTCTCCTTTGGATTTGGGGGTGGCTCTTTCAAAAGAGCAACTTTCTTCCTACATGTCTGGGGATCATTCCCTTGCATCTCTCCATAGTGTCTTAGTGTCCTTAACGTAAAGCCTTGTCTAAGGGCAAGAATTTCCTCCAATGTGTCTGATTTTTTCCTCAGAGAACATACCAGAGAAATGGACACCAGAAGTGAAACATTTTTGCCCAAATGTGCCCATCATCCTTGTGGGAAACAAGAAGGACTTGAGGAATGATGACCACACCCGCAGGGAGCTGGCGAAGATGAAACAGGTATGGGTCCGTGGGTACCACTCCGTTTTAATTTCATTAACGTTAAGACATGAAACCTTTTCACTGCTCTCAAGAAGAGTTAACTGCTTTGATGTGGGAAACCCTCACACCAGGTGTGGTGTCTAATACTATGTAGAGCAGTGCTGGTGTAGAGAATCAGTCATATGGAAGACTTTTTCTGTGTAGTGAAGGTAACATGCAGACTGATCCTAAGTTATCTCTCATGTTTAGATGGCAGATAACATCTCTCCTTGGAAAAATATCGGGGGGGGGGGAGCTTATTTTGATGAACTAAATAAAAGCTTAGAAAGTCAGTGTGTTTAAAAAAACCTAGTTTATCCAAATGAGTGTTTGTGGAACAAGGACTTCAACAGTAATATTGGAGGGAAGGGCAAACTTTCCAGGGTTTATGGTTTTGTCAAAACCATAATATTACATTTACATCCTGCCTTTCTTCCATCATGGAACTCAAGGGAGTCTCCCATCAAAGCACTGAAGCCCCAGGATGTTGCATCAGGTGTCTTCCAGCCATACCCTGGGAAATGAGCTCTATGTTACTGTGGCCAAACATGGGGCTGCATTAGCAGCTCTGTCGCCACTTTCTTGAAATGAACAAAATAAAGAAGGGGGAAGAGGCAAAAAAAGTGAATCTCTTCTTCCATACTGGGGTTAAAATGTTTGAAAAGTTTGAAAACAGTGTTGCCCTTAGCTGTAACTGCTGTTCATCTTCGGTCTTCTGTGCAGTCCCACATTGTGACTGTGCTCGCGCAGGGCAACCATTTTAGTCCCACACTGGGAACATTTCTTGTTTAAGGCTTTCTGTGACATAACAAGGTGAAAGAGAGAGAAGCTGCAAAGCACATATTTGCTCAATGGTGGCAGAAAGAGAACTGAAGGAGGGGAAAGGACCCCCTCCCAGAAGCACATGGCTGTTGGGTGGGAAAACATGGCTTCAGGGAGGGGCTCCCCTCTTCAGCTTCAGATGTAGAAAGAGGCTGGGAAGGAATCCTCCAGTGGTTGGCCCAAGGTGGGACTGCACAGAAGACTGAAGATGGACACTACTTCTCTGAAGCAGTGGAATGCCCAGTAGTGCTTTGTGGCGTACAGGGAGCATAATAGTAAAAATCAGGTCCTAATTAAAAAACAGTTTGCCTGGCATTTCCATAGCACCATGAACTTGGCTGAAAATATGTAACTGAGATGGGGTTTCTCTGTTTCATCTTTACAGTGCCTAAGTTGATAACTTAGCTAAGCACCTTGCAAGGTGCTACAAGGAAAGGTGGTCCAGAGAGGACCTGGTCCCAAAAAGGAATGCACTTCTCTGCAGCCAGTCTCTTCTTATACCTGCTTTACTTAATATATCCATAGTGCTGATCAACCTTCTCATAAATTCCAATGATTTGGGAAAGATACTGTCATTTAAGTGTCAAAGAACACTGATTAAGTCCCAGCTGACTCTGTCAAATCATAGTAAAAGTGATGAGTCTTGGGAAAATGTTCACTCATATTTCCACAAGAAATAAGGTCAGAAGTGCTTTATTAAGTTCCTGAGTCAAAATAGATACTTTATCTTTGAAATTGGATTTTGGGAAAACCTTCATTTTGTGATTTTTTTTTTTTAAATAAAGGAGCCAGTGAAACCAGAGGAAGGGAGAGACATGGCAAACAGAATCAATGCTTTTGGGTACCTGGAGTGCTCAGCCAAGACGAAGGATGGTGTGAGGGAAGTGTTTGAAATGGCCACTCGGGCTGCCTTGCAAGTCAGGAAAAACAAAAAACGCAAAGCCTGTCCCCTCTTCTAACAAGGGAGCGTTGGCGAAGGAAGTGACTGTGTTGTCTGAACTGTATCTGTATTTTTCCGCACACTTCACGGATGCAAGTTTGGGGTGAGGAGAAGGGCTGTTGGCTCTGTCTGGAGTAAGAATTTAAAATGCCTGTCATGCCCTTTGCCACCCCCTCTTCATAGTAGCTAGGGCTGCCTGGGGGTCCTTGTGGTCTCTCTCTGGGCCATGTGCTCATGGTGTCCTCTCCAGCACCTCCTGTGCTTGAGGACCAGATGTCTCTTGAGATCTCTCCGTAAACACTGTTGTTTTGTATAGGGTAAGCAGTGCACCTGAATTAATTCTGCATTGCTGCTTGCTCCCATTTTATACTAATCTTACAGTTCAATGCCTGGTATAAATTCATGTAACGTATCCTGTCTTCCCATTCTTGCAAATTAAGGAAGCTACATTTGATTGCTGAATATTGCAGTCAGTGGAGTCCTGCCCTTATTAAGATATGCAGCACGTGCACCTACCTCTCTACACAAACTTGTCAAGGCAAGTGGGAAGCCTGGCCAAAATGCCCACCTATATTTCTGCGACGAGCTGAGCTCTGCTGTGGTCAGGAATGCTCTTTACTCTTTTTGGTGTTCGGGCAGTGCCTTGTATATAAACGATACTGTATTCTCTCTGCTTCCATTAAATTAAATCAGACCTTGAAAGAAAAAATGAATTCTCCATCCATCTTTCTGTTGGACCATTAAAGCACATGGAGCTGTGTTGTGCCTGCAGCATTCTTCCAGTGCAACTGAGTTGTGTTTGAGCTGTAGGACCCAAGGTAAAAACAGCTGTACGGACTGGCTCTGTACAGTGAGTGTGTTCCTCCAACTTCCTGTTAAAAAAGATCAAGCTAGACATGATACTGGGAATTTGGTGACCGGAGCTTTCAAGTGTCCTTTATAAAATGGCTTCTGCTCAGGGCCTCAGTTCAGAGCAGGGAGGTATGGGAGTTAACTCTTCCTCTTGTGATGAAATGGTCCACACAGAGCTGCTGTTTTGTCCTGTTTGTGGCAAACTGATAGACATTCAAATAGATCTGCATGGAAAAATGATTCCAGTTAGGCCCTTGCACAGCTGCTGTTCATGAAGTAGTGTGTGGGAATGTTGGTCTGAGACATCTGGTTTGATCCCTATGGCTTCCTCTGCCTGGTTGATCTTGGCCATCTAGGGTCTGAGTTCCAAATGATGAAATAAAGAGTGTGCTGAGAAGACGTCTACCACTTTGTATTACACATGACATCCAGAATGAACAAACTGCCCTCCAGAGAATAAACAATCCTTGGGACACACTATACTTGCCAAATGGTAATAACAAATGGTCAAACCTAAGTAGGCTGCTTCCTTGAAGCAATGAATTGGGTACTGGTTCATGGGGGCCCGTTAAAGTGGAAGAGAAGGCAATCCAAAAGTGGTCAATTTTGCTTCAGAGCACCCATCAATTGCTTTCCAAACAGGCAGCTGTGGCAATTTGTTGTAGATGAAAAATGGATAAGGTACACCACCCTGTGCTGCTTGAAGCATCACTATGATGTAAATTTTTATAAACGTCTCTCATAAGGTTGGATCATTCACTATTGCGTATCTTTGCGTACATCTCTTGGTGCGCTTCATGGCTCTTTACTGCTTTGAACTCTGGTCTCCTTGCTGCTTTCTTAAAGTATGAACATGATGGGTGGTAGAAAAGAAAATGGCTGCACGAGGTTATAACTAGGGGTCTCCAATGTGGATTGCCGTTTTAGAAAGCGGGTGGGGCAAAGCTTAGCAAAAGTGCCCTGCAGGCTCAAAAAGGTTGGGGACCCATGGCTTATACCATATTAACAATCGTTTGAGATTTAGTAACTAAGGAAAATGAGCCAACCTGCAGGCAAAAAAGTGGAAAAACAATGTTTTTTCTTTGCACCCATCACAAAGTGCTCTAGTATAGTTGGTAGCTGCGTAAGAAAGAGGCCTGGTGGCTTTAGTTTTGTCCTTAGTAGTGCAAGAAGAAACTCCTTTCAATGATCGGCATTAATAGTCCCCAGTTGCAGCCATGGAATGGTAGTTATGTATAGGGAGTACTAGGCCATCATGCTCATGGAACATATCACCTCAAGGAGGAACAGAGTGATGCCGGGGAAAATAATCATTGCAGTGCATACCTTTTAACAATTTTAACCGTATTCCTGTCCATAAAAGTGTGATTTCTGTCTTACAAAGGTGTTGAGTTATTGGGGTTTTTTTGTTGTTGTTGCATTTTAAGTATGCCCCAAGACAGTTATTGAAATCCATAGAGGCAAAATTCTTTTTTTCAGGGCTATAGGCTGGTGGTCTTCAACATGAGCCATAATTCACTATGGCTATGAAACTAAAAAGCAAGCATGTAATCACCTCAGAATGGGCTTCGCTGTTTTCATGGAGGATAAAGCGATCTCTGACTGCTGTCAAGGAGGTTGTGACTGTTGATATTATGCTGAAAACGAGTGGAGAGGATCTCCTCCCCCAATCACTGTGATGCCCCTATGGTGACATAATGGCTATTAGGATCCCTTTTGTTATTTTAAAATGTATCCTGTGAAGCTGGGCATGAAATGGTAATAGTATAAAACCAAGGCATTAGGAGCTGCCATAGGAACGTAAAAAAAATCTGCAGAGGAAAGCAGATTTTTAGTGGTCAGCACAGCAAAAGCCCACCTCATAGTATCACAGAGTTGGAAGGGGCCATACAGTCCATCAATGCAGGATCAGCCTAGAGCGGAGGTGCCAAACATAAGGGCTCTTATGCAGCCCATAAGCAACTAGTACGAGGGAGGGAACAGGAGGCTGCTCAGGGGAAGTCGGCGGAGCCACTCCACTTGTAGCTTCAGCATGGCAGAACAACCTCATCTGCAGCCGTCAAGCAGCATGGGAACCTCTGCCCAGTGCTGCACCACTGTCTCTCCAGTCCGCCCATTTGGGGTTTCCTTTGCACCCCCCCTTCTAGCCCATGGGGCCCTGCAGTGAGGATATACCAACTCAGAGCTCTCCAGCTATCCTTTTTATAGTTTATATGTCTGGTACCTGGCATTACATTTTATGGCGCACATGGCCCAGCCTGACAAAGTGACCTTTATGTCAGATCCAGTCCTCATAACAAATGAGATTCGACATCTCTGGCCTAGAGCATCCCTGACAAGTTTTTGTCCAGCCACTGCTTAAAGACTGCCAGTGAGGGAGAGCTCACCACCCCCCAGGAAGCGGATTCCATTGTTGCACAACTCTTACTGTAAACAAGTTTTTCCTAATATCCTGCTCATTTAAAAAACAAAACAAAAAACACTTGGCAGGCACAAGAAAAGGTGTCATCCTGTCCCCAGCCTTTCGAAGCATGTTGATCCATTTTGACACTGGATAGTGGTCACAACCACAAAATGGCTGCCACAAAAAGTAGAGCCAACCAGGAAATGGGTACCACAAGGTGGGGTCAACCACAAGATCTCAAGGAGGAGGAGGAGAGGAGATTGGATTTATACCCCACCCTTCATTACCCAAAGGTGTCTCAGAGCGGCTTACAAACTCCTTTCCCTTCCCCTCCCCACAACAAACACCCTGTGAGGTAGGTGGGGCTGAGAGAGCTCTTTTGAGGACCACTCTTTCAAGAACAGCTCTTATCAGAACTACGGCTTGCCCAAGGTCATCCAGCCAGGTGCAAGTGGAGGAGTGGGGAATCAAACCCGGTTCTCCCAGATTAGAGTCCGCATACTTAACCACTACACCAAACTGGCTCTCAAGGAGTGAGGTCATGCATAATTCTAATAGTAACTCTTCAGTATTTCTGACAGAAGCTCTAACTGTCTTTTAAAATGAACTTAATTTCTTGCATACACATAGCTTACCTTCAGTCACTCAGTGAAGATCATTGTGCTGGGGTGGCAACTGCTGTGAAAACAGCTTCTGAAATCTGTACCGCTAATGCTCGATCAGAAGCCCTTCTGAGCAAAAGCCCCCCTGGCCCTGCCCATTTTCTAAAACAGTGGGTGGGCACCAGGAAACGTGCTGGCAGGCACCATGACCCCCATGGGCACCACATTGGAGAACCTTGGTTTAGAGCTTCTTTATAAGGGTTGTTGCCTTTATGTGTAGGATTTTGATTGGATTGGGTAATTACCTGCAGCAATAAATGTTAGCTATAGCGGACAAATCATACAGGGCTTTGTGCCTGTTAATTTGTAAGTTGGCTGCAAAGTTACTTCAGAGTCTTATCAGAGACCAATGCAACTATGGACAAGGTTAAATCTAAAATAATTGATATACAAAGTATTCTTACAACTTTTTCGGAACAGAAATCTCTTCAAAAGTATACCAGATAAAATCAACAGCTGCTCATAGGATTCACTCTGTGATCACAATGTTTTCTGACTGAATGGAAACAAAGAATGGCAAATTTCTGCTGGGGAGTCTGTTGATCCTAATGTGACTTCTTTGATCTAGCAGCAAAGGAGGAGTCATGTACCCACTTTAAAATGTTCTTGCATTTTACTATTTCCATTGCCTAGTGACTATTCCCCTGGATGGAGCTAATGTGGAATGCCAGCTGGATTAAGTGATTGTATTTGTTTTCATTAAAAAAAATTAATTTAAAGAATATGTTTTACAAAAAAAACTCAGTAGCTTCATTTACATGCTTGTTTTGTGCTGTATAATCCATTAGGTAAACTCAATCTCTTCTAATTTTAGTTGAATACAAAATATGAAAAAAATCAGAAAACCCCAAATGGTCTTGTGACACTTTTAAATACTAATGAATTAATGGTAGCTTTATTGATCATCTTTACAGTATCATCACGAGAAAGCAACCTGGATATCAAAGGAAATCAAATTCTGGGAGTGAGGTGTACCAAGTTCTAAGTTTGAAAGAAGCCTTTTTGGATGAAAGGGATAGGACGCAGGTATCTAAAATAAGTATACTAAGGTCATGTGGCTTTCTCATTTTTTGGAGAACAAGAGCTTGAATACTTTGATTTTCCCCTTAATTACTGTGACTTGTTTGTTCACAAAGCAAATTTAAGGACGGCAGATGAAATTTAGGCTGATGTGGGTCATGGTTTAAGCAACAACAAAATGTGGTTTGTGGGGGTTTCTTGCACCTATTTTATGTGTATGCTGCAGCTGTGGTTATATTGGAGCAAATGTGTTGTTTTATAAAGGTGCTCAGCTGTTCAGAGTGCATATTTAGCTATTCTGCAGCATGACTCAATCACAGGAACAGCTCCTGGACCTAAGAAGGCAAGATGATCCTTCACAGCAGTGGAGAGAGAGAGATCATCCCAAATGAAAATGTCATTCCTTGAATGTTGCTTCTGTTTCCTTTGCCCTCTTTCCAAGCAGTGCTGCACCTCTCTTAAGGAGTTACACTACCCCGGATGTTTCCAAGTAGCATATTCATTATCAGTATTTATAGGCCTCATCGTCATGCCAAAAACTACCGGAGAGACCAGCTTTTACTTTTCTGTTTGCTTCCTCAGCAGGCAAGGAGCCAATGCTGCACCAGCTGCTCCCATAATATGCAGATTTCCCTGGAGCTGTGAACAATAGTTGCTACTTGTACCATTCACAGCTCCTTCTCAATAGACAAGAATAATAATTGATGCAATGGCAATAAAGGAGATTCTTCCACCAGTGGAGATGATGCAACTTCAGCAATTAACAGGCTGAGATCAGCTTTTGCATTAGTAGCTTCATCTACTAAAACTCATGCAGGCAGTTGAGTTGCTGTGTACTTTTTTTGTATTTTTCATATGTGCATGTGTGTGTTTGAGAGAGAGAGAGAGAGTGTGTGTGTGTGTGCACCTGGAAGTCATGGCGACCTCTGGTGACTGACCCCTACTGGGAGCCTGGAGGATATCCAGAGGTGGCTGAATAAAGCATGTCCCCATCTCCCAACTGCTGGTATTCCAAGGAGGTCTCCCATCCAAGTACTTACCAGAGTCAACCCTGCTTAACTTTTGAGCTCTGACAAGACCAGGCTTGCCTGGGCTACCCAGGTCAGGGTGGTATGTACTCTTATATTGAATGGAACTCGTACTTTTTATAGCAACATGAATTGGTGCATTATTTCACCCATGCTTCTTGTCAGGCTGCATTTGGGTCATGCACTAGTTTACATTGCAGATCTCTGGAGAAGCAGCATATAAATTTTCTGTATTTAAAGTTTTTATTGTTTTATACAAAAGGTATTACACAATTACTTTTCGTCAGTTTGCGTTACACTACACGTCAGAGTCATTTCACTTTAGTTATTTACATTACCGAGCATCGATATTCCTTTTCTGATACAAAGCCATAATATAACTTTTCAGTTACAGTTCTATCTGGTCTTCTATCCATTTATATATTCTATCCCATCTCTTTTTATGTACCATCTCATTTTTATTTTGTATCTTTAGACTTAAATCATCCATTCTGGCTACTTCCAATATTTTATTTAACAAATCTTCCCTTGTAGGTATAGAATCTACTTTCCATTGTCGGGCTATTAATAATCTAGCTGCAGTTATAACATAACTGATAATATACGCATCCTGTTTATCATACCCTTTCGGGATCATATTCAGCAGATATATTTCCGGCTTCAGACTTTCTTGGAGCACCTCCCTTACTATTTTCCAGAATTTTTGTATCTTACTACACTCCCACCACATGTGGTAAAAGGTTCCTTTACGAGCTTTGCATTTCTAACACTTATTTGAGTACGCCTTGTAGCATTTGGCCAGCTTGTCGGGGGCCCAATGCCATCTATGAAACATCTTATAAACATTTTCTTTATATGCTACCGCTTTCATGTATTTAACTGATTTCCACATGTTAGACCATTGCTCTTCATCAATTTCTCCTATATCTTTTATCCAGGTGATCATTACAGTTTTAACATCTTCATCTTTTACAAAATCCGTTAATAAGAAATTATACAGTTTCTGGACTAGTTTATCATTTGAAGACAACCAAATTTTGTCCAGTTCGTTGTTTTGGTCCTCAAAGCCTCTTATCATGTCTTTTTTGTATCTATCTCTTAATGTCATCTGCTCCCACCACGACAGATTATTCTCCTGTCTCAGTTTTTCTTCTGTTTTTAACTCATTTTTTTTTATTTAATAGGGTTTGGTAGCTTTCTCTTAAGTTCATAGTTATTATTGATGGTTGGATAAAGGCTTCCAAAGGGGCAACCCATCTTGGTGTTTTCTTATACCAAGTTCCTTTAATTTTGACCCATATCTTATTAAG